>NW_027463741.1:0-71476 GCF_050947455.1 Rhinoderma darwinii | reverse complement strand
CTTGAACCGTAAGTCACAGACGCTCGCTCTTGGCTGCATTCGTTTCAGCTCGTGGCAGCCAGTCTAAAAAAACACTATCTTGGACTTCTCTGGATGTTTCCCAGGCGAGCTATTGGCAGCATGTTCAGAACCACTGTTTCTGAGGCTAATTCTTGAACCGTAAGTCATAGACATTCGATCTTGGCGGCATTCGTCTCAGCGCCTGGCAATTAGTATAAAAGTACTGTTTCCCACTGTTTCTGAGGCTAATTCTTGAACCGTAAGTCATAGACGCTCGATCTTGGCGGCATTCGTCTCAGCGCCTGGCAATTAGTATAGAAGCACAGTCTTTGACTTCTCTGGATGTTTCCCAGGCGAGCTATTGACAAGAAAATCCTAGACGCTCGATCTTGGTTATTTTCGCTTTCGCGGCTGGCAGCAAAGTTTAGAACCATGTTTCTGTGAATAACTCTTGAACGGTAAGTCACAGACTCTCGCTCTTGGCTGCATTCGTTTCAGCTCGTGGCAGCCAGTCTAAAAAACACTATCCTGGACTTCTCTGGATGTTTCCAAGGCGAGCTATTGGCAGCATGTTCAGAACCACTGTTTCTGAGGCTAATTCTTGAACCGTAAGTCATAGACATTCGATCTTGGCGGCATTCGTCTAAGTGCCTGGCAATTAGTATAAAAGCACTGTTTCCCACTGTTTCTGAGGCTAATTCTTGAACCGTAAGTCATAGACGCTCGATCTTGGCGGCATTCGTCTCAGCGCCTGGCAATTAGTATAGAAGCACAGTCTTTGACTTCTCTGGATGTTTCCCAGGCGAGCTATTGACAAGAAAATCCTAGACGCTCGATCTTGGTTATTTTCGCTTTCGCGGCTGGCAGCAAAGTTCAGAACCATGTTTCTGTGAATAACTCTTGAACCGTAAGTCACAGACGCTCGCTCTTGGCTGCATTCGTTTCAGCTCGTGGCAGCCAGTCTAAAAAAACACTATCTTGGACTTCTCTTGATGTTTCCCAGGCGAGCTATTGGCAGCATGTTCAAAACCACTGTTTCTGAGGCTAATTCTTGAACCGTAAGTCATAGACGCTCGATCTTGGCTGCATTCGTTTCAGCTCGTGGCAGCCAGTCTAAAAAACACTATCTTGTTCAGAACCACTGTTTCTGAGGCTAATTCTTGAACCGTAAGTCATAGAAGCTCGATCTTGGCGGCATTCGTCTCAGCGCCTGGCAATTAGTATAGAAACACTGTTTCCCAGTGTTTCTGAGGCTAATTCTTGAACCGTAAGTCTTAGACGCTCGATCTTGGCGGCATTCGTCTCAGCGCCTGGCAATTAGTATAGAAGCACTGTCTTTGACTTCTCTGGATGTTTCCCAGGCGAGCTATTGACAAGTAAATCCTAGACGCTCGATCTTGGTTACTTTCGCTTTCGCGGCTGGCAGCAAAGTTCAGAACCATGTTTCTGTGAATAACTCTTGAACCGTAAGTCACAGACGCTCGCTCTTGGTTGCATTCGTTTCAGCTCGTGGCAGCCAGTCTAAAAAAAACACTATCTTGGACTTCTCTGGATGTTTCCCAGTCGAGCTATTGGCAGCATGTTCAGAACCACTGTTTCTGAGGCTAATTCTTGAACCGTAAGTCATAGACGCTCGATCTTGGCGGCATTCGTCTCAGCGCCTGGCAATTAGTATAGAAGCACTGTTTCCCACTGTTTCTGAGGCTAATTCTTGAACCGTAAGTCTTAGACGCTTGATCTTGGCGGCATTCGTCTCAGCGCCTGGCAATTAGTATAGAAGCACTGTCTTTGACTTCTCTGGATGTTTCCCAGGCGAGCTATTCACAAGTAAATCCTAGACGCTCGAGCTTGGTTACTTTCGCTTTCGCGGCTGGCAGCAAAGTTCAGAACCATGTTTCTGTGAATAACTCTTGAACCGTAAGTCACAGACGCTCGCTCTTGGTTGCATTCGTTTCAGCTCGTGGCAGCCAGTCTAAAAAACACTATATTGGACTTCTCTGGATGTTTCCCAGGCGAGCTATTAGCAGCATGTTCAGAACCACTGTTTCTGAGGCTAATTCTTGAACCGTAAGTCATAGACGCTCGATCTTGGCGGCATTCGTCTCAGCGCCTGGCAATTAGTATAGAAGCACTGTTTCCCACTGTTTCTGAGGCTAATTCTTGAACCGTAAGTCTTAGACGCTTGATCTTGGCGGCATTCGTCTCAGCGCCTGGCAATTAGTATAGAAGCACTGTCTTTGACTTCTCTGGATGTTTCCCAGGCGAGCTATTCACAAGTAAATCCTAGACGCTCGATCTTGGTTACTTTCGCTTTCGCGGCTGGCAGCAAAGTTCAGAACCATGTTTCTGTGAATAACTCTTGAACCGTAAGTCACAGACGCTCGCTCTTGGCTGCATTCGTTTCAGCTCGTGGCAGCCAGTCTAAAAAACACTATCTTGGACTTCTCTGGATGTTTCCCAGGCGAGCTATTGGCAGCATGTTCAGAACCACTGTTTCTGAGGCTAATTCTTGAACCGTAAGTCATAGACGCTCGATCTTGGCGGCATTCGTCTCAGCCCCTGGCAATTAGTATAGAAGCACTGTTTACCACTGTTTCTGAGGCTAATTCTTGAACCGTAAGTCTTAGACGCTTGATCTTGGCGGCATTCGTCTCAGCGCCTGGCAATTACTATAGAAGCACTGTCTTTGACTTCTCTGGATGTTTCCCAGGCGAGCTATTCACAAATAAATCCTAGACGCTCGATCTTGGTTACTTTCGCTTTCGCGGCTGGCAGCAAAGTTCAGAACCATGTTTCTGTGAATAACTCTTGAACCGTAAGTCACAGACGCTCGCTCTTGGCTGCATTCGTTTCAGCTTGTGGCAGCCAGTCTAAAAAACACTATCTTGGACTTCTCTGGATGTTTCCCAGTCGAGCTATTGGCAGCATGTTCAGAACCACTGTTTCTGAGGCTAATTCTTGAACCGTAAGTCATAGACGCTCGATCTTGGCGGCATTCGTCTCAGCGCCTGGCAATTAGTATAGAAGCACTGTCTTTGACTTCACTGGATGTTTCCCAGGCGAGCTATTGACAAGTAAATCCTAGACGCTCGATCTTGGTTATTTTCGCTTTCGCGGCTGGCAGCAAAGTTCAGAACCATGTTTCTGTGAATAACTCTTGAACCGTAAGTCACAGACGCTCGCTCTTGGCTGCATTCGTTTCAGCTTGTGGCAGCCAGTCTAAAAAACACTATCTTGGACTTCTCTGGATGTTTCCCAGGTGAGCTATTGGCAGCATGTTCAGAACCACTGTTTCTGAGGCTAATTCTTGAACCGTAAGTCATAGAAGCTCGATCTTGGCGGCATTCGTCTCAACGCCTGGCAATTAGTATAGAAACACTGTCTCCCAGTGTTTCTGAGGCTAATTCTTGAACCGTAAGTCTTAGACGCTCGATCTTGGCGGCATTCGTCTCAGCGCCTGGCAATTAGTATAGAGGCACTGTATTTGACTTCTCTGGATGTTTCCCAGGCGAGCTATTGACAAGTAAATCCTAGACGCTCGATCTTGGTTATTTTCGCTTTTGCGGCTGGCAGCAAAGTTCAGAACCATGTTTCTGTGAATAACTTTTGAGCCGTAAGTCACTGACGCTCGCTCTTGGCTGCATTCGTTTCAGCTCGTGGCAGCCAGTCTAAAAAACACAATCTTTGACTTCTTTGTATGTTTCCCAGGCGAGCTATTGGCAGCATGTTCAGAACCACTGTTTCTGAGGCTAATTCTTGAACCGTAAGTCATAGACGCTCGATCTTGGCGGCATTCGTCTCAGCGCCTGGCAATTAGTATAGAAGCACTGTTTCCCACTGTTTCTGAGGCTAATTCTTGAACCGTAAGTCATAGACGCTAGATCTTGGCGGCATTCGTCTCAGCGCCTGGCAATTAGTATAAAAGCACTGTCTTTGACTTCTCTGGATGTTTCCCAGGCGAGCTATTGACAAGTAAATTCTAGACGCTCGATCTTGGTTACTTTCGCTTTCGCGGCTGGCAGCAAAGTTCAGAACCATGTTTCTGTGAATAACTCTTGAACGGTAAGTCACAGACTCTCGCTCTTGGCTGCATTCGTTTCAGCTCGTGGCAGCCAGTCTAAAAAACACTATCTTGGACTTCTCTGGATGTTTCCCAGGCGAGCTATTGGCAGCATGTTCAGAACCACTGTTTCTGAGGCTAATTCTTGAACCGTAAGTCATAGACGCTCGATCTTGGCGGCATTCGTCTCAGCGCCTGGCAATTAGTATAGAAGCACTGTTTCCCACTGTTTCTGAGGCTAATTCTTGAACCGTAAGTCATAGACGCTCGATCTTGGCGGCATTCGTCTCAGCGCCTGGCAATTAGTATAGAAGCACTGTCTTTGACTTCTCTGGATGTTTCCCAGGCGAGCTATTGACAAGTAAATCCTAGACGCTCGATCTTGGTTACTTTCGCTTTCGCGGCTGGCAGCAAAGTTCAGAACCATGTTTCTGTGAATAACTCTTGAACCGTAAGTCACAGACGCTCGCTCTTGGCTGCATTCGTTTCAGCTCGTGGCAGCCAGTCTAAAAAACACTATCTTGGACTTCTCTGGATGTTTCCCAGGCGAGCTATTGGCAGCATGTTCAGAACCACTGTTTCTGAGGCTAATTCTTGAACCGTAAGTCATAGACGCTCGATCTTGGCGGCATTCGTCTCAGCGCCTGGCAATTAGTATAGAAGCACTGTCTTTGACTTCTCTGGATGTTTCCCAGGCGAGCTATTGACAAGTAAATTCTAGACGCTCGATCTTGGTTACTTTCGCTTTCGCGGCTGGCAGCAAAGTTCAGAACCATGTTTCTGTGAATAACTCTTGAACCGTAAGTCACAGACGCTCGCTCTTGGCTGCATTCGTTTCAGCTCGTGGCAGCCAGTCTAAAAAAAAACAACACTATCTTGGACTTCTCTGGATGTTTCCCAGGCGAGCTATTGGCAGCATGTTCAGAACCACTGTTTCTGAGGCTAATTCTTGAACCGTAAGTCATAGACGCTCGATCTTGGCGGCATTCGTCTCAGCGCCTGGCAATTAGTATAGAAGCACTGTCTTTGACTTCTCTGGATGTTTCCCAGGCGAGCTATTGACAAGAAAATCCTAGACGCTCGATCTTGGTTACTTTCGCTTTCGCGGCTGGCAGCAAAGCTCAGAACCATGTTTCTGTGAATAACTCTTGAACGGTAAGTCACAGACTCTCGCTCTTGGCTGCATTCGTTTCAGCTCGTGGCAGCCAGTCTAAAAAACACTATCTTGGACTTCTCTGGATGTTTCCCAGGCGAGCTATTGGCAGCATGTTCAGAACCACTGTTTCTGAGGCTAATTCTTGAACCGTAAGTCATAGACGCTCGATCTTGGCGGCATTCGTCTCAGCGCCTGGCAATTAGTATAGAAGCACTGTTTCCCACTGTTTCTGAGGCTAATTCTTGAACCGTAAGTCATAGACGCTCGATCTTGGCGGCATTCGTCTCAGCGCCTGGCAATTAGTATAGAAGCACTGTCTTTGACTTCTCTGGATGTTTCCCAGGCGAGCTATTGACAAGTAAATCCTAGACGCTCGATCTTGGTTACTTTCGCTTTCGCGGCTGGCAGCAAAGTTCAGAACCATGTTTCTGTGAATAACTCTTGAACCGTAAGTCACAGACGCTCGCTCTTGGCTGCATTCGTTTCAGCTCGTGGCAGCCAGTCTAAAAAACACTATCTTGGACTTCTCTGGATGTTTCCCAGGCGAGCTATTGGCAGCATGTTCAGAACCACTGTTTCTGAGGCTAATTCTTGAACCGTAAGTCATAGACGCTCGATCTTGGCGGCATTCGTCTCAGCGCCTGGCAATTAGTATAGAAGCACTGTCTTTGACTTCTCTGGATGTTTCCCAGGCGAACTATTGACAAGTAAATCCTAGACGCTCGATCTTGGTTATTTTCGCTTTCGCGGCTGGCAGCAAAGTTCAGAACCATGTTTCTGTGAATAACTCTTGAACGGTAAGTCACAGACTCTCGCTCTTGGCTGCATTCGTTTCAGCTCGTGGCAGCCAGTCTAAAAAACACTATCTTGGACTTCTCTGGATGTTTCCCAGGCGAGCTATTGGCAGCATGTTCAGAACCACTGTTTCTGAGGCTAATTCTTGAACCGTAAGTCATAGACGCTCGATCTTGGCGGCATTCGTCTCAGCGCCTGGCAATTAGTATAGAAGCACTGTTTCCCACTGTTTCTGAGGCTAATTCTTGAACCGTAAGTCATAGACGCTCGATCTTGGCGGCATTCGTCTCAGCGCCTGGCAATTAGTATAAAAGCACTGTCTTTGACTTCTCTGGATGTTTCCCAGGCGAGCTATTGACAAGTAAATTCTAGACGCTCGATCTTGGTTACTTTCGCTTTCGCGGCTGGCAGCAAAGTTCAGAACCATGTTTCTGTGAATAACTCTTGAACCGTAAGTCACAGACGCTCGCTCTTGGCTGCATTCGTTTCAGCTCGTGGCAGCCAGTCTAAAAAACACTATATTGGACTTCTCTGGATGTTTCCCAGGCGAGCTATTGGCAGCATGTTCAGAACCACTGTTTCTGAGGCTAATTCTTGAACCGTAAGTCATAGACGCTCGATCTTGGCGGCATTTGTCTCAGCGCCTGGCAATTAGTATGGAAGCACTGTCTTTGACTTCTCTGGATGTTTCCCAGGCGAGCTATTGACAAGTAAATCCTAGACGCTCGATCTTGGTTACTTTCGCTTTCGCGGCTGGCAGCAAAGTTCAGAACCATGTTTCTGTGAATAACTCTTGAACGGTAAGTCACAGACTCTCGCTCTTGGCTGCATTCGTTTCAGCTCGTGGCAGCCAGTCTAAAAAACACTATCTTGGACTTCTCTGGATGTTTCCCAGGCGAGCTATTGGCAGCATGTTCAGAACCACTGTTTCTGAGGCTAATTCTTGAACCGTAAGTCATAGACGCTCGATCTTGGCGGCATTCGTCTCAGCGCCTGGCAATTAGTATAGAAGCACTGTTTCCCACTGTTTCTGAGGCTAATTCTTGAACCGTAAGTCATAGACGCTCGATCTTGGCGGCATTCGTCTCAGCGCCTGGCAATTAGTATAGAAGCACTGTCTTTGACTTCTCTGGATGTTTCCCAGGCGAACTATTGACAAGTAAATCCTAGACGCTCGATCTTGGTTATTTTCGCTTTCGCGGCTGGCAGCAAAGTTCAGAACCATGTTTCTGTGAATAACTCTTGAACGGTAAGTCACAGACTCTCGCTCTTGGCTGCATTCGTTTCAGCTCGTGGCAGCCAGTCTAAAAAACACTATCTTGGACTTCTCTGGATGTTTCCCAGGCGAGCTATTGGCAGCATGTTCAGAACCACTGTTTCTGAGGCTAATTCTTGAACCGTAAGTCATAGACGCTCGATCTTGGCGGCATTCGTCTCAGCGCCTGGCAATTAGTATAGAAGCACTGTTTCCCACTGTTTCTGAGGCTAATTCTTGAACCGTAAGTCATAGACGCTCGATCTTGGCGGCATTCGTCTCAGCGCCTGGCAATTAGTATAGAAGCACTGTCTTTGACTTCTCTGGATGTTTCCCAGGCGAGCTATTGACAAGTAAATTCTAGACGCTCGATCTTGGTTACTTTCGCTTTCGCGGCTGGCAGCAAAGTTCAGAACCATGTTTCTGTGAATAACTCTTGAACGGTAAGTCACAGACTCTCGCTCTTGGCTGCATTCGTTTCAGCTCGTGGCAGCCAGTCTAAAAAACACTATCTTGGACTTCTCTGGATGTTTCCCAGGCGAGCTATTGGCAGCATGTTCAGAACCACTGTTTCTGAGGCTAATTCTTGAACCGTAAGTCATAGACGCTCGATCTTGGCGGCATTCGTCTCAGCGCCTGGCAATTAGTATAGAAGCACTGTCTTTGACTTCTCTGGATGTTTCCCAGGCGAACTATTGACAAGTAAATCCTAGACGCTCGATCTTGGTTATTTTCGCTTTCGCGGCTGGCAGCAAAGTTCAGAACCATGTTTCTGTGAATAACTCTTGAACGGTAAGTCACAGACTCTCGCTCTTGGCTGCATTCGTTTCAGCTCGTGGCAGCCAGTCTAAAAAACACTATCTTGGACTTCTCTGGATGTTTCCCAGGCGAGCTATTGGCAGCATGTTCAGAACCACTGTTTCTGAGGCTAATTCTTGAACCGTAAGTCATAGACGCTCGATCTTGGCGGCATTCGTCTCAGCGCCTGGCAATTAGTATAGAAGCACTGTTTCCCACTGTTTCTGAGGCTAATTCTTGAACCGTAAGTCATAGACGCTCGATCTTGGCGGCATTCGTCTCAGCGCCTGGCAATTAGTATAAAAGCACTGTCTTTGACTTCTCTGGATGTTTCCCAGGCGAGCTATTGACAAGTAAATTCTAGACGCTCGATCTTGGTTACTTTCGCTTTCGCGGCTGGCAGCAAAGTTCAGAACCATGTTTCTGTGAATAACTCTTGAACCGTAAGTCACAGACGCTCGCTCTTGGCTGCATTCGTTTCAGCTCGTGGCAGCCAGTCTAAAAAACACTATATTGGACTTCTCTGGATGTTTCCCAGGCGAGCTATTGGCAGCATGTTCAGAACCACTGTTTCTGAGGCTAATTCTTGAACCGTAAGTCATAGACGCTCGATCTTGGCGGCATTCGTCTCAGCGCCTGGCAATTAGTATAGAAGCACTGTCTTTGACTTCTCTGGATGTTTCCCAGGCGAGCTATTGACAAGTAAATCCTAGACGCTCGATCTTGGTTACTTTCGCTTTCGCGGCTGGCAGCAAAGTTCAGAACCATGTTTCTGTGAATAACTCTTGAACGGTAAGTCACAGACTCTCGCTCTTGGCTGCATTCGTTTCAGCTCGTGGCAGCCAGTCTAAAAAACACTATCTTGGACTTCTCTGGATGTTTCCCAGGCGAGCTATTGGCAGCATGTTCAGAACCACTGTTTCTGAGGCTAATTCTTGAACCGTAAGTCATAGACGCTCGATCTTGGCGGCATTCGTCTCAGCGCCTGGCAATTAGTATAGAAGCACTGTTTCCCACTGTTTCTGAGGCTAATTCTTGAACCGTAAGTCATAGACGCTCGATCTTGGCGGCATTCGTCTCAGCGCCTGGCAATTAGTATAGAAGCACTGTCTTTGACTTCTCTGGATGTTTCCCAGGCGAGCTATTGACAAGTAAATCCTAGACGCTCGATCTTGGTTACTTTCGCTTTCGCGGCTGGCAGCAAAGTTCAGAACCATGTTTCTGTGAATAACTCTTGAACCGTAAGTCACAGACGCTCGCTCTTGGCTGCATTCGTTTCAGCTCGTGGCAGCCAGTCTAAAAAACACTATCTTGGACTTCTCTGGATGTTTCCCAGGCGAGCTATTGGCAGCATGTTCAGAACCACTGTTTCTGAGGCTAATTCTTGAACCGTAAGTCATAGACGCTCGATCTTGGCGGCATTCGTCTCAGCGCCTGGCAATTAGTATAGAAGCACTGTCTTTGACTTCTCTGGATGTTTCCCAGGCGAACTATTGACAAGTAAATCCTAGACGCTCGATCTTGGTTATTTTCGCTTTCGCGGCTGGCAGCAAAGTTCAGAACCATGTTTCTGTGAATAACTCTTGAACGGTAAGTCACAGACTCTCGCTCTTGGCTGCATTCGTTTCAGCTCGTGGCAGCCAGTCTAAAAAACACTATCTTGGACTTCTCTGGATGTTTCCCAGGCGAGCTATTGGCAGCATGTTCAGAACCACTGTTTCTGAGGCTAATTCTTGAACCGTAAGTCATAGACGCTCGATCTTGGCGGCATTCGTCTCAGCGCCTGGCAATTAGTATAGAAGCACTGTTTCCCACTGTTTCTGAGGCTAATTCTTGAACCGTAAGTCATAGACGCTCGATCTTGGCGGCATTCGTCTCAGCGCCTGGCAATTAGTATAAAAGCACTGTCTTTGACTTCTCTGGATGTTTCCCAGGCGAGCTATTGACAAGTAAATTCTAGACGCTCGATCTTGGTTACTTTCGCTTTCGCGGCTGGCAGCAAAGTTCAGAACCATGTTTCTGTGAATAACTCTTGAACCGTAAGTCACAGACGCTCGCTCTTGGCTGCATTCGTTTCAGCTCGTGGCAGCCAGTCTAAAAAACACTATATTGGACTTCTCTGGATGTTTCCCAGGCGAGCTATTGGCAGCATGTTCAGAACCACTGTTTCTGAGGCTAATTCTTGAACCGTAAGTCATAGACGCTCGATCTTGGCGGCATTCGTCTCAGCGCCTGGCAATTAGTATAGAAGCACTGTCTTTGACTTCTCTGGATGTTTCCCAGGCGAGCTATTGACAAGTAAATCCTAGACGCTCGATCTTGGTTACTTTCGCTTTCGCGGCTGGCAGCAAAGTTCAGAACCATGTTTCTGTGAATAACTCTTGAACGGTAAGTCACAGACTCTCGCTCTTGGCTGCATTCGTTTCAGCTCGTGGCAGCCAGTCTAAAAAACACTATCTTGGACTTCTCTGGATGTTTCCCAGGCGAGCTATTGGCAGCATGTTCAGAACCACTGTTTCTGAGGCTAATTCTTGAACCGTAAGTCATAGACGCTCGATCTTGGCGGCATTCGTCTCAGCGCCTGGCAATTAGTATAGAAGCACTGTTTCCCACTGTTTCTGAGGCTAATTCTTGAACCGTAAGTCATAGACGCTCGATCTTGGCGGCATTCTTCTCAGCGCCTGGCAATTAGTATAGAAGCACTGTCTTTGACTTCTCTGGATGTTTCCCAGGCGAACTATTGACAAGTAAATCCTAGACGCTCGATCTTGGTTATTTTCGCTTTCGCGGCTGGCAGCAAAGTTCAGAACCATGTTTCTGTGAATAACTCTTGAACGGTAAGTCACAGACTCTCGCTCTTGGCTGCATTCGTTTCAGCTCGTGGCAGCCAGTCTAAAAAACACTATCTTGGACTTCTCTGGATGTTTCCCAGGCGAGCTATTGGCAGCATGTTCAGAACCACTGTTTCTGAGGCTAATTCTTGAACCGTAAGTCATAGACGCTCGATCTTGGCGGCATTCGTCTCAGCGCCTGGCAATTAGTATAGAAGCACTGTCTTTGACTTCTCTGGATGTTTCCCAGGCGAGCTATTGACAAGTAAATTCTAGACGCTCGATCTTGGTTACTTTCGCTTTCCGCGGCTGGCAGCAAAGTTCAGAACCATGTTTCTGTGAATAACACTTGAACGGTAAGTCACAGACTCTCGCTCTTGGCTGCATTCGTTTCAGCTCGTGGCAGCCCAGTCTAAAAAACACTATCTTGGACTTCTCTGGATGTTTCCCAGGCGAGCTATTGGCAGCATGTTCAGAACCACTGTTTCTGAGGCTAATTCTTGAACCGTAAGTCATAGACGCTCGATCTTGGCGGCATTCGTCTCAGCGCCTGGCAATTAGTATAGAAGCACTGTCTTTGACTTCTCTGGATGTTTCCCAGGCGAACTATTGACAAGTAAATCCTAGACGCTCGATCTTGGTTATTTTCGCTTTCGCGGCTGGCAGCAAAGTTCAGAACCATGTTTCTGTGAATAACTCTTGAACCGTAAGTCACAGACGCTCGCTCTTGGCTGCATTCGTTTCAGCTCGTGGCAGCCAGTCTAAAAAACACTATCTTGGACTTCTCTGGATGTTTCCCAGGCGAGCTATTGCAGCATGTTCAGAACCAATGTTTCTGAGGCTAATTCTTGAACCGTAAGTCATAGACGCTAGATCTTGGCGGCATTCGTCTCAGCGCCTGGCAATTAGTATAGAAGCACTGTTTCCCACTGTTTCTGAGGCTAATTCTTGAACCGTAAGTCATAGACGCTAGATCTTGGCGGCATTCGTCTCAGCGCCTGGCAATTAGTATAGAAGCACTGTCTTTGACTTCTCTGGATGTTTCCCAGGCGAGCTATTGACAAGTAAATCCTAGACGCTCGATCTTGGTTATTTTCGCTTTCGCGGCTGGCAGCAAAGTTCAGAACCATGTTTCTGTGAATAACTCTTGAACCGTAAGTCACAGACGCTCGCTCTTGGCTGCATTCGTTTCAGCTCGTGGCAGCCAGTCTAAAAAACACTATCTTGGACTTCTCTGGATGTTTCCCAGACGAGCTATTGGCAGCATGTTCAGAACCACTGTTTCTGAGGCTAATTCTTGAACCGTAAGTCATAGACGCTCGATCTTGGCGGCATTCGTCTCAGCGCCTGGCAATTAGTATAGAAGCACTGTTTCCCACTGTTTCTGAGGCTAATTCTTGAACCGTAAGTCATAGACGCTAGATCTTGGCGGCATTCGTCTCAGCGCCTGGCAATTAGTATAGAAGCACTGTCTTTGACTTCTCTGGATGTTTCCCAGGCGAGCTATTGACAAGTAAATCCTAGACGCTCGATCTTGGTTATTTTCGCTTTCGCGGCTGGCAGCAAAGTTCAGAACCATGTTTCTGTGAATAACTTTTGAACCGTAAGTCACAGACGCTCGCTCTTGGCTGCATTCGTTTCAGCTCGTGGCAGCCAGTCTAAAAAAACACAATCTTGGACTTCTCTGGATGTTTCCCAGGCGAGCTATTGGCAGCATGTTCAGAACCACTGTTTCTGAGGCTAATTCTTGAACCGTAAGTCATACACGCTCGATCTTGGCGGCATTCGTCTCAGCGCCTGGCAATTAGTATAGAAGCACTGTTTCCCACTGTTTCTGAGGCTAATTCTTGAACCGTAAGTCATAGACGCTAGATCTTGGCGGCATTCGTCTCAGCGCCTGGCAATTAGTATAGAAGCACTGTCTTTGACTTCTCTGGATGTTTCCCAGGCGAGCTTTTGACAAGTAAATCCTAGACGCTCGATCTTGGTTATTTTCGCTTTCGCGGCTGGCAGCAAAGTTCAGAACCATGTTTCTGTGAATAACTTTTGAACCGTAAGTCACAGACGCTCGCTCTTGGCTGCATTCGTTTCAGCTCGTGGCAGCCAGTCTAAAAAACACAATCTTGGACTTCTCTGGATGTTTCCCAGGCGAGCTATTGGCAGCATGTTCAGAACCACTGTTTCTGAGATTAATTCTTGAACCGTAAGTCATAGACGCTCGATCTTGGCGGCATTCGTCTCAGCGCCTGGCAATTAGTATAGAAGCACTGTTTCCCACTGTTTCTGAGGCTAATTCTTGAACCGTAAGTCATAGACGCTAGATCTTGGCGGCATTCGTCTCAGCGCCTGGCAATTAGTATAGAAGCACTGTCTTTGACTTCTCTGGATGTTTCCCAGGCGAGCTATTGACAAGTAAATCCTAGACGCTCGATCTTGGTTATTTTCGCTTTCGCGGCTGGCAGCAAAGTTCAGAACCATGTTTCTGTGAATAACTCTTGAACCGTAAGTCACAGACGCTCGCTCTTGGCTGCATTCGTTTCAGCTCGTGGCAGCCAGTCTAAAAAACACTATCTTGGACTTCTCTGGATGTTTCCCAGGCGAGCTATTGGCAGCATGTTCAGAACCAATGTTTCTGAGGCTAATTCTTGAACCGTAAGTCATAGACGCTAGATCTTGGCGGCATTCGTCTCAGCGCCTGGCAATTAGTATAGAAGCACTGTTTCCCACTGTTTCTGAGGCTAATTCTTGAACCGTAAGTCATAGACGCTAGATCTTGGCGGCATTCGTCTCAGCGCCTGGCAATTAGTATAGAAGCACTGTCTTTGACTTCTCTGGATGTTTCCCAGGCGAGCTATTGACAAGTAAATCCTAGACGCTCGATCTTGGTTATTTTCGCTTTCGCGGCTGGCAGCAAAGTTCAGAACCATGTTTCTGTGAATAACTCTTGAACCGTAAGTCACAGACGCTCGCTCTTGGCTGCATTCGTTTCAGCTCGTGGCAGCCAGTCTAAAAAACACTATCTTGGACTTCTCTGGATGTTTCCCAGCCGAGCTATTGGCAGCATGTTCAGAACCAATGTTTCTGAGGCTAATTCTTGAACCGTAAGTCATAGACGCTAGATCTTGGCGGCATTCGTCTCAGCGCCTGGCAATTAGTATAGAAGCACTGTTTCCCACTGTTTCTGAGGCTAATTCTTGAACCGTAAGTCATAGACGCTAGATCTTGGCGGCATTCGTCTCAGCGCCTGGCAATTAGTATAGAAGCACTGTCTTTGACTTCTCTGGATGTTTCCCAGGCGAGCTATTGACAAGTAAATCCTAGACGCTCGATCTTGGTTATTTTCGCTTTCGCGGCTGGCAGCAAAGTTCAGAACCATGTTTCTGTGAATAACTCTTGAACCGTAAGTCACAGACGCTCGCTCTTGGCTGCATTCGTTTCAGCTCGTGGCAGCCAGTCTAAAAAACACTATCTTGGACTTCTCTGGATGTTTCCCAGACGAGCTATTGGCAGCATGTTCAGAACCACTGTTTCTGAGGCTAATTCTTGAACCGTAAGTCATAGACGCTCGATCTTGGCGGCATTCGTCTCAGCGCCTGGCAATTAGTATAGAAGCACTGTTTCCCACTGTTTCTGAGGCTAATTCTTGAACCGTAAGTCATAGACGCTAGATCTTGGCGGCATTCGTCTCAGCGCCTGGCAATTAGTATAGAAGCACTGTCTTTGACTTCTCTGGATGTTTCCCAGGCGAGCTATTGACAAGTAAATCCTAGACGCTCGATCTTGGTTATTTTCGCTTTCGCGGCTGGCAGCAAAGTTCAGAACCATGTTTCTGTGAATAACTTTTGAACCGTAAGTCACAGACGCTCGCTCTTGGCTGCATTCGTTTCAGCTCGTGGCAGCCAGTCTAAAAAACACAATCTTGGACTTCTCTGGATGTTTCCCAGGCGAGCTATTGGCAGCATGTTCAGAACCACTGTTTCTGAGGCTAATTCTTGAACCGTAAGTCATACACGCTCGATCTTGGCGGCATTCGTCTCAGCGCCTGGCAATTAGTATAGAAGCACTGTTTCCCACTGTTTCTGAGGCTAATTCTTGAACCGTAAGTCATAGACGCTAGATCTTGGCGGCATTCGTCTCAGCGCCTGGCAATTAGTATAGAAGCACTGTCTTTGACTTCTCTGGATGTTTCCCAGGCGAGCTATTGACAAGTAAATCCTAGACGCTCGATCTTGGTTATTTTCGCTTTCGCGGCTGGCAGCAAAGTTCAGAACCATGTTTCTGTGAATAACTCTTGAACCGTAAGTCACAGACGCTCGCTCTTGGCTGCATTCGTTTCAGCTCGTGGCAGCCAGTCTAAAAAACACTATCTTGGACTTCTCTGGATTTTTCCCAGGCGAGCTATTGGCAGCATGTTCAGAACCACTGTTTCTGAGGCTAATTCTTGAACCGTAAGGCATACACGCTCGATCTTGGCGGCATTCGTCTCAGCGCCTGGCAATTAGTATAGAAGTACTGTTTCCCACTGTTTCTGAGGCTAATTCTTGAACCGTAAGTCATAGACGCTAGATCTTGGCGGCATTCGTCTCAGCGCCTGGCAATTAGTATAGAAGCACTGTCTTTGACTTCTCTGGATGTTTCCCAGGCGAGCTATTGACAAGTAAATCCTAGACGCTCGATCTTGGTTATTTTCGCTTTCGCGGCTGGCAGCAAAGTTCAGAACCATGTTTCTGTGAATAACTCTTGAACCGTAAGTCACAGACGCTCGCTCTTGGCTGCATTCGTTTCAGCTCGTGGCAGCCAGTCTAAAAAACACAATCTTGGACTTCTCTGGATGTTTCCCAGGCGAGCTATTGGCAGCATGTTCAGAACCACTGTTTCTGAGGCTAATTCTTGAACCGTAAGTCATACACGCTCGATCTTGGCGGCATTCGTCTCAGCGCCTGGCAATTAGTATAGAAGCACTGTTTCCCACTGTTTCTGAGGCTAATTCTTGAACCGTAAGTCATAGACGCTAGATCTTGGCGGCATTCGTCTCAGCGCCTGGCAATTAGTATAGAAGCACTGTCTTTGACTTCTCTGGATGTTTCCCAGGCGAGCTTTTGACAAGTAAATCCTAGACGCTCGATCTTGGTTATTTTCGCTTTCGCGGCTGGCAGCAAAGTTCAGAACCATGTTTCTGTGAATAACTTTTGAACCGTAAGTCACAGACGCTCGCTCTTGGCTGCATTCGTTTCAGCTCGTGGCAGCCAGTCTAAAAAACACAATCTTGGACTTCTCTGGATGTTTCCCAGGCGAGCTATTGGCAGCATGTTCAGAACCACTGTTTCTGAGACTAATTCTTGAACCGTAAGTCATAGACGCTCGATCTTGGCGGCATTCGTCTCAGCACCTGGCAATTAGTATAGAAGCACTGTTTCCCACTGTTTCTGAGGCTAATTCTTGAACCGTAAGTCATAGACGCTAGATCTTGGCGGCATTCGTCTCAGCGCCTGGCAATTAGTATAGAAGCACTGTCTTTGACTTCTCTGGATGTTTCCCAGGCGAGCTATTGACAAGTAAATCCTAGACGCTCGATCTTGGTTATTTTCGCTTTCGCGGCTGGCAGCAAAGTTCAGAACCATGTTTCTGTGAATAACTCTTGAACCGTAAGTCACAGACGCTCGCTCTTGGCTGCATTCGTTTCAGCTCGTGGCAGCCAGTCTAAAAAACACTATCTTGGACTTCTCTGGATGTTTCCCAGGCGAGCTATTGGCAGCATGTTCAGAACCAATGTTTCTGAGGCTAATTCTTGAACCGTAAGTCATAGACGCTCGATCTTGGCGGCATTCGTCTCAGCGCCTGGCAATTAGTATAGAAGCACTGTTTCCCACTGTTTCTGAGGCTAATTCTTGAACCGTAAGTCATAGACGCTAGATCTTGGCGGCATTCGTCTCAGCGCCTGGCAATTAGTATAGAAGCACTGTCTTTGACTTCTCTGGATGTTTCCCAGGCGAGCTATTGACAAGTAAATCCTAGACGCTCGATCTTGGTTATTTTCGCTTTCGCGGCTGGCAGCAAAGTTCAGAACCATGTTTCTGTGAATAACTTTTGAACCGTAAGTCACAGACGCTCGCTCTTGGCTGCATTCGTTTCAGCTCGTGGCAGCCAGTCTAAAAAACACAATCTTGGACTTCTCTGGATGTTTCCCAGGCGAGCTATTGGCAGCATGTTCAGAACCACTGTTTCTGAGGCTAATTCTTGAACCGTAAGTCATACACGCTCGATCTTGGCGGCATTCGTCTCAGCGCCTGGCAATTAGTATAGAAGCACTGTTTCCCACTGTTTCTGAGGCTAATTCTTGAACCGTAAGTCATAGACGCTAGATCTTGGCGGCATTCGTCTCAGCGCCTGGCAATTAGTATAGAAGCACTGTCTTTGACTTCTCTGGATGTTTCCCAGGCGAGCTATTGACAAGTAAATCCTAGACGCTCGATCTTGGTTATTTTCGCTTTCGCGGCTGGCAGCAAAGTTCAGAACCATGTTTCTGTGAATAACTCTTGAACCGTAAGTCACAGACGCTCGCTCTTGGCTGCATTCGTTTCAGCTCGTGGCAGCCAGTCTAAAAAACACTATCTTGGACTTCTCTGGATTTTTCCCAGGCGAGCTATTGGCAGCATGTTCAGAACCACTGTTTCTGAGGCTAATTCTTGAACCGTAAGTCATACACGCTCGATCTTGGCGGCATTCGTCTCAGCGCCTGGCAATTAGTATAGAAGTACTGTTTCCCACTGTTTCTGAGGCTAATTCTTGAACCGTAAGTCATAGACGCTAGATCTTGGCGGCATTCGTCTCAGCGCCTGGCAATTAGTATAGAAGCACTGTCTTTGACTTCTCTGGATGTTTCCCAGGCGAGCTATTGACAAGTAAATCCTAGACGCTCGATCTTGGTTATTTTCGCTTTCGCGGCTGGCAGCAAAGTTCAGAACCATGTTTCTGTGAATAACTCTTGAACCGTAAGTCACAGACGCTCGCTCTTGGCTGCATTCGTTTCAGCTCGTGGCAGCCAGTCTAAAAAACACTATCTTGGACTTCTCTGGATGTTTCCCAGGCGAGCTATTGGCAGCATGTTCAGAACCACTGTTTCTGAGGCTAATTCTTGAACCGTAAGTCATACACGCTCGATCTTGGCGGCATTCGTCTCAGCGCCTGGCAATTAGTATAGAAGTACTGTTTCCCACTGTTTCTGAGGCTAATTCTTGAACCGTAAGTCATAGACGCAAGATCTTGGCGGCATTCGTCTCAGCGCCTGGCAATTAGTATAGAAGCACTGTCTTTGACTTCTCTGGATGTTTCCGAGGCGAGCTTTTGACAAGTAAATCCTAGACGCTCGATCTTGGTTATTTTCGCTTTCGCGGCTGGCAACAAAGTTCAGAACCATGTTTCTGTGAATAACTTTTGAACCGTAAGTCACAGACGCTCGCTCTTGGCTGCATTCGTTTCAGCTCGTGGCAGCCAGTCTAAAAAACACAATCTTGGACTTCTCTGGATGTTTCCCAGGCGAGCTATTGGCAGCATGTTCAGAACCACTGTTTCTGAGGCTAATTCTTGAACCGTAAGTCATAGACGCTCGATCTTGGCGGCATTCGTCTCAGCGCCTGGCAATTAGTATAGAAGCACTGTTTCCCACTGTTTCTGAGGCTAATTCTTGAACCGTAAGTCATAGACGCTAGATCTTGGCGGCATTCGTCTCAGCGCCTGGCAATTAGTATAGAAGCACTGTCTTTGACTTCTCTGGATGTTTCCCAGGCGAGCTATTGACAAGTAAATCCTAGACGCTCGATCTTGGTTATTTTCGCTTTCGCGGCTGGCAGCAAAGTTCAGAACCATGTTTCTGTGAATAACTCTTGAACCGTAAGTCACAGACGCTCGCTCTTGGCTGCATTCGTTTCAGCTCGTGGCAGCCAGTCTAAAAAACACTATCTTGGACTTCTCTGGATGTTTCCCAGGCGAGCTATTGGCAGCATGTTCAGAACCACTGTTTCTGAGGCTAATTCTTGAACCGTAAGTCATAGACGCTCGATCTTGGCGGCATTCGTCTCAGCGCCTGGCAATTAGTATAGAAGCACTGTTTCCCACTGTTTCTGAGGCTAATTCTTGAACCGTAAGTCATAGACGCAAGATCTTGGCGGCATTCGTCTCAGCGCCTGGCAATTAGTATAGAAGCACTGTCTTTGACTTCTCTGGATGTTTCCGAGGCGAGCTTTTGACAAGTAAATCCTAGACGCTCGATCTTGGTTATTTTCGCTTTCGCGGCTGGCAACAAAGTTCAGAACCATGTTTCTGTGAATAACTTTTGAACCGTAAGTCACAGACGCTCGCTCTTGGCTGCATTCGTTTCAGCTCGTGGCAGCCAGTCTAAAAAACACAATCTTGGACTTCTCTGGATGTTTCCCAGGCGAGCTATTGGCAGCATGTTCAGAACCACTGTTTCTGAGGCTAATTCTTGAACCGTAAGTCATAGACGCTCGATCTTGGCGGCATTCGTCTCAGCGCCTGGCAATTAGTATAGAAGCACTGTTTCCCACTGTTTCTGAGGCTAATTCTTGAACCGTAAGTCATAGACGCTAGATCTTGGCGGCATTCGTCTCAGCGCCTGGCAATTAGTATAGAAGCACTGTCTTTGACTTCTCTGGATGTTTCCCAGGCGAGCTATTGACAAGTAAATCCTAGACGCTCGATCTTGGTTATTTTCGCTTTCGCGGCTGGCAGCAAAGTTCAGAACCATGTTTCTGTGAATAACTCTTGAACCGTAAGTCACAGACGCTCGCTCTTGGCTGCATTCGTTTCAGCTCGTGGCAGCCAGTCTAAAAAACACTATCTTGGACTTCTCTGGATGTTTCCCAGGCGAGCTATTGGCAGCATGTTCAGAACCACTGTTTCTGAGGCTAATTCTTGAACCGTAAGTCATACACGCTCGATCTTGGCGGCATTCGTCTCAGCGCCTGGCAATTAGTATAGAAGTACTGTTTCCCACTGTTTCTGAGGCTAATTCTTGAACCGTAAGTCATAGACGCAAGATCTTGGCGGCATTCGTCTCAGCGCCTGGCAATTAGTATAGAAGCACTGTCTTTGACTTCTCTGGATGTTTCCCAGGCGAGCTTTTGACAAGTAAATCCTAGACGCTCGATCTTGGTTATTTTCGCTTTCGCGGCTGGCAACAAAGTTCAGAACCATGTTTCTGTGAATAACTTTTGAACCGTAAGTCACAGACGCTCGCTCTTGGCTGCATTCGTTTCAGCTCGTGGCAGCCAGTCTAAAAAACACAATCTTGGACTTCTCTGGATGTTTCCCAGGCGAGCTATTGGCAGCATGTTCAGAACCACTGTTTCTGAGGCTAATTCTTGAACCGTAAGTCATAGACGCTCGACCTTGGCGGCATTCGTCTCAGCGCCTGGCAATTAGTATAGAAGCACTGTTTCCCACTGTTTCTGAGGCTAATTCTTGAACCGTAAGTCATAGACGCTAGATCTTGGCGGCATTCGTCTCAGCGCCTGGCAATTAGTATAGAAGCACTGTCTTTGACTTCTCTGGATGTTTCCCAGGCGAGCTATTGACAAGTAAATCCTAGACGCTCGATCTTGGTTATTTTCGCTTTCGCGGCTGGCAGCAAAGTTCAGAACCATGTTTCTGTGAATAACTTTTGAACCGTAAGTCACAGACGCTCGCTCTTGGCTGCATTCGTTTCAGCTCGTGGCAGCCAGTCTAAAAAACACAATCTTGGACTTCTCTGGATGTTTCCCAGGCGAGCTATTGGCAGCATGTTCAGAACCACTGTTTCTGAGGCTAATTCTTGAACCGTAAGTCATAGACGCTCGATCTTGGCGGCATTCGTCTCAGCGCCTGGCAATTAGTATAGAAGCACTGTTTCCCACTGTTTCTGAGGCTAATTCTTGAACCGTAAGTCATAGACGCTAGATCTTGGCGGCATTCGTCTCAGCGCCTGGCAATTAGTATAGAAGCACTGTCTTTGACTTCTCTGGATGTTTCCCAGGCGAGCTTTTGACAAGTAAATCCTAGACGCTCGATCTTGGTTATTTTCGCTTTCGCGGCTGGCAGCAAAGTTCAGAACCATGTTTCTGTGAATAACTTTTGAACCGTAAGTCACAGACGCTCGCTCTTGGCTGCATTCGTTTCAGCTCGTGGCAGCCAGTCTAAAAAACACAATCTTGGACTTCTCTGGATGTTTCCCAGGCGAGCTATTGGCAGCATGTTCAGAACCACTGTTTCTGAGGCTAATTCTTGAACCGTAAGTCATAGACGCTCGATCTTGGCGGCATTCGTCTCAGCGCCTGGCAATTAGTATAGAAGCACTGTTTCCCACTGTTTCTGAGGCTAATTCTTGAACCGTAAGTCATAGACGCTAGATCTTGGCGGCATTCGTCTCAGCGCCTGGCAATTAGTATAGAAGCACTGTCTTTGACTTCTCTGGATGTTTCCCAGGCGAGCTATTGACAAGTAAATCCTAGACGCTCGATCTTGGTTATTTTCGCTTTCGCGGCTGGCAGCAAAGTTCAGAACCATGTTTCTGTGAATAACTTTTGAACCGTAAGTCACAGACGCTCGCTCTTGGCTGCATTCGTTTCAGCTCGTGGCAGCCAGTCTAAAAAACACAATCTTGGACTTCTCTGGATGTTTCCCAGGCGAGCTATTGGCAGCATGTTCAGAACCACTGTTTCTGAGGCTAATTCTTGAACCGTAAGTCATAGACGCTCGATCTTGGCGGCATTCGTCTCAGCGCCTGGCAATTAGTATAGAAGCACTGTTTCCCACTGTTTCTGAGGCTAATTCTTGAACCGTAAGTCATAGACGCTAGATCTTGGCGGCATTCGTCTCAGCGCCTGGCAATTAGTATAGAAGCACTGTCTTTGACTTCTCTGGATGTTTCCCAGGCGAGCTATTGACAAGTAAATCCTAGACGCTCGATCTTGGTTATTTTCGCTTTCGCGGCTGGCAGCAAAGTTCAGAACCATGTTTCTGTGAATAACTCTTGAACCGTAAGTCACAGACGCTCGCTCTTGGCTGCATTCGTTTCAGCTCGTGGCAGCCAGTCTAAAAAACACTATCTTGGACTTCTCTGGATGTTTCCCAGACGAGCTATTGGCAGCATGTTCAGAACCACTGTTTCTGAGGCTAATTCTTGAACCGTAAGTCATAGACGCTCGATCTTGGCGGCATTCGTCTCAGCGCCTGGCAATTAGTATAGAAGCACTGTTTCCCACTGTTTCTGAGGCTAATTCTTGAACCGTAAGTCATAGACGCTAGATCTTGGCGGCATTCGTCTCAGCGCCTGGCAATTAGTATAGAAGCACTGTCTTTGACTTCTCTGGATGTTTCCCAGGCGAGCTATTGACAAGTAAATCCTAGACGCTCGATCTTGGTTATTTTCGCTTTCGCGGCTGGCAGCAAAGTTCAGAACCATGTTTCTGTGAATAACTTTTGAACCGTAAGTCACAGACGCTCGCTCTTGTCTGCATTCGTTTCAGCTCGTGGCAGCCAGTCTAAAAAACACAATCTTGGACTTCTCTGGATGCTTCCCAGGCGAGCTATTGGCAGCATGTTCAGAACCACTGTTTCTGAGGCTAATTCTTGAACCGTAAGTCATACACGCTCGATCTTGGCGGCATTCGTCTCAGCGCCTGGCAATTAGTATAGAAGCACTGTTTCCCACTGTTTCTGAGGCTAATTCTTGAACCGTAAGTCATAGACGCTAGATATTGGCGGCATTCGTCTCAGCGCCTGGCAATTAGTATAGAAGCACTGTCTTTGACTTCTCTGGATGTTTCCCAGGCGAGCTATTGACAAGTAAATCCTAGACGCTCGATCTTGGTTATTTTCGCTTTCGCGGCTGGCAGCAAAGTTCAGAACCATGTTTCTGTGAATAACTCTTGAACCGTAAGTCACAGACGCTCGCTCTTGGCTGCATTCGTTTCAGCTCGTGGCAGCCAGTCTAAAAAACACTATCTTGGACTTCTCTGGATGTTTCCCAGGCGAGCTATTGGCAGCATGTTCAGAACCAATGTTTCTGAGGCTAATTCTTGAACCGTAAGTCATAGACGCTAGATCTTGGCGGCATTCGTCTCAGCGCCTGGCAATTAGTATAGAAGCACTGTTTCCCACTGTTTCTGAGGCTAATTCTTGAACCGTAAGTCATAGACGCTAGATCTTGGCGGCATTCGTCTCAGCGCCTGGCAATTAGTATAGAAGCACTGTCTTTGACTTCTCTGGATGTTTCCCAGGCGAGCTATTGACAAGTAAATCCTAGACGCTCGATCTTGGTTATTTTCGCTTTCGCGGCTGGCAGCAAAGTTCAGAACCATGTTTCTGTGAATAACTCTTGAACCGTAAGTCACAGACGCTCGCTCTTGGCTGCATTCGTTTCAGCTCGTGGCAGCCAGTCTAAAAAACACTATCTTGGACTTCTCTGGATGTTTCCCAGACGAGCTATTGGCAGCATGTTCAGAACCACTGTTTCTGAGGCTAATTCTTGAACCGTAAGTCATAGACGCTCGATCTTGGCGGCATTCGTCTCAGCGCCTGGCAATTAGTATAGAAGCACTGATTCCCACTGTTTCTGAGGCTAATTATTGAACCGTAAGTCATAGACGCTAGATCTTGGCGGCATTCGTCTCAGCGCCTGGCAATTAGTATAGAAGCACTGTCTTTGACTTCTCTGGATGTTTCCCAGGCGAGCTATTGACAAGTAAATCCTAGACGCTCGATCTTGGTTATTTTCGCTTTCGCGGCTGGCAGCAAAGTTCAGAACCATGTTTCTGTGAATAACTTTTGAACCGTAAGTCACAGACGCTCGCTCTTGGCTGCATTCGTTTCAGCTCGTGGCAGCCAGTCTAAAAAACACAATCTTGGACTTCTCTGGATGTTTCCCAGGCGAGCTATTGGCAGCATGTTCAGAACCACTGTTTCTGAGGCTAATTCTTGAACCGTAAGTCATACACGCTCGATCTTGGCGGCATTCGTCTCAGCGCCTGGCAATTAGTATAGAAGCACTGTTTCCCACTGTTTCTGAGGCTAATTCTTGAACCGTAAGTCATAGACGCTAGATCTTGGCGGCATTCGTCTCAGCGCCTGGCAATTAGTATAGAAGCACTGTCTTTGACTTCTCTGGATGTTTCCCAGGCGAGCTTTTGACAAGTAAATCCTAGACGCTCGATCTTGGTTATTTTCGCTTTCGCGGCTGGCAGCAAAGTTCAGAACCATGTTTCTGTGAATAACTTTTGAACCGTAAGTCACAGACGCTCGCTCTTGGCTGCATTCGTTTCAGCTCGTGGCAGCCAGTCTAAAAAACACAATCTTGGACTTCTCTGGATGTTTCCCAGGCGAGCTATTGGCAGCATGTTCAGAACCACTGTTTCTGAGGCTAATTCTTGAACCGTAAGTCATAGACGCTCGATCTTGGCGGCATTCGTCTCAGCGCCTGGCAATTAGTATAGAAGCACTGTTTCCCACTGTTTCTGAGGCTAATTCTTGAACCGTAAGTCATAGACGCTAGATCTTGGCGGCATTCGTCTCAGCGCCTGGCAATTAGTATATTAGCACTGTCTTTGACTTCTCTGGATGTTTCCCAGGCGAGCTATTGACAAGTAAATCCTAGACGCTCGATCTTGGTTATTTTCGCTTTCGCGGCTGGCAGCAAAGTTCAGAACCATGTTTCTGTGAATAACTCTTGAACCGTAAGTCACAGACGCTCGCTCTTGGCTGCATTCGTTTCAGCTCGTGGCAGCCAGTCTAAAAAACACTATCTTGGACTTCTCTGGATGTTTCCCAGGCGAGCTATTGGCAGCATGTTCAGAACCACTGTTTCTGAGGCTAATTCTTGAACCGTAAGTCATAGACGCTCGATCTTGGCGGCATTCGTCTCAGCGCCTGGCAATTAGTATAGAAGCACTGTTTGCCACTGTTTCTGAGGCTAATTCTTGAACCGTAAGTCATAGACACTCGATCTTGGCGGCATTCGTCTCAGCGCCTGGCAATTAGTATAGAAGCACTGTCTTTGACTTCTCTGGATGTTTCCCAGGCGAGCTATTGACAAGTAAATTCTAGACGCTCGATCTTGGTTACTTTCGCTTTCGCGGCTGGCAGCAAAGTTCAGTACCATGTTTCTGTGAATAACTCTTGAACCGTAAGTCACAGACGCTCGCTCTTGGCTGCATTCGTTTCAGCTCGTGGCAGCCAGGCTAAAAAAACACTATCTTGGACTTCTCTGGATGTTTCCCAGGCGAGCTATTGGCAGCATGTTCAGAACCACTGTTTCTGAGGCTAATTCTTGAACCGTAAGTCATAGACGCTCGATCTTGGCGGCATTCGTCTCAGCGCCTGGCAATTAGTATAGAAGCACTGTTTCCCACTGTTTCTGAGGCTAATTCTTGAACCGTAAGTCATAGACGCTCGATCTTGGCGGCATTCGTCTCAGCGCCTGGCAATTAGTATAGAAGCACTGTCTTTGACTTCTCTGGATGTTTCCCAGGCGAGCTATTGACAAGTAAATTCTAGACGCTCGATCTTGGTTACTTTCGCTTTCGCGGCTGGCAGCAAAGTTCAGAACCATGTTTCTGTGAATAACTCTTGAACCGTAAGTCACAGACGCTCGCTCTTGGCTGCATTCGTTTCAGCTCGTGGCAGCCAGTCTAAAAAACACTATATTGGACTTCTCTGGATGTTTCCCAGGCGAGCTATTGGCAGCATGTTCAGAACCACTGTTTCTGAGGCTAATTCTTGAACCGTAAGTCATAGACGCTCGATCTTGGCGGCATTCGTCTCAGCGCCTGGCAATTAGTATGGAAGCACTGTCTTTGACTTCTCTGGATGTTTCCCAGGCGAGCTATTGACAAGTAAATCCTAGACGCTCGATCTTGGTTATTTTCGCTTTCGCGGCTGGCAGCAAAGTTCAGAACCATGTTTCTGTGAATAACTCTTGAACGGTAAGTCACAGACTCTCGCTCTTGGCTGCATTCGTTTCAGCTCGTGGCAGCCAGTCTAAAAAACACTATCCTGGACTTCTCTGGATGTTTCCCAGGCGAGCTATTGGCAGCATGTTCAGAACCACTGTTTCTGAGGCTAATTCTTGAACCGTAAGTCATAGACGTTCGATCTTGGCGGCATTCGTCTCAGCGCCTGGCAATTAGTATAAAAGCACTGTTTCCCACTGTTTCTGAGGCTAATTCTTGAACCGTAAGTCATAGACGCTCGATCTTGGCGGCATTCGTCTCAGCGCCTGGCAATTAGTATAGAAGCACAGTCTTTGACTTCTCTGGATGTTTCCCAGGCGAGCTATTGACAAGAAAATCCTAGACGCTCGATCTTGGTTATTTTCGCTTTCGCGGCTGGCAGCAAAGTTCAGAACCATGTTTCTGTGAATAACTCTTGAACCGTAAGTCACAGACGCTCGCTCTTGGCTGCATTCGTTTCAGCTCGTGGCAGCCAGTCTAAAAAAACACTATCTTGGACTTCTCTGGATGTTTCCCAGGCGAGCTATTGGCAGCATGTTCAGAACCACTGTTTCTGAGGCTAATTCTTGAACCGTAAGTCATAGACGCTCGATCTTGGCTGCATTCGTTTCAGCTCGTGGCAGCCAGTCTAAAAAACACTATCTTGGACTTCTCTGGATGTTTCCCAGGCGAGCTATTTGCAGCATGTTCAGAACCACTGTTTCTGAGGCTAATTCTTGAACCGTAAGTCATAGACACTCGATCTTCGCGGCATTCGTCTCAGCGCCTGGCAATTAGTATAGAAGCACTGTCTTTGACTTCTCTGGATGTTTCCCAGGCAAGCTATTGACAATTAAATTCTAGACGCTCGATCTTGGTTACTTTCGCTTTCGCGGCTGGCAGCAAATATCAGAACCATGTTTCTGTGAATAACTCTTGAACCGTAAGTCACAGACGCTCGGTCTTGGCTGCATTCGTTTCAGCTCGTGGCAGCCAGGCTAAAAAAAACACTATCTTGGACTTCTCTGGATGTTTCCCAGGCGAGCTATTGGCAGCATGTTCAGAACCACTGTTTCTGAGGCTAATTCTTGAACCGTAAGTCATAGACGCTCGATCTTGGCTGCATTCGTCTCAGCGCCTGGCAATTAGTATAGAAGCACTGTTTCCCACTGTTTCTGAGGCTAATTCTTGAACCGTAAGTCATAGACGCTCGATCTTGGCGGCATTCGTCTCAGCGCCTGGCAATTAGTATGGAAGCACTGTCTTTGACTTCTCTGGATGTTTCCCAGGCGAGCTATTGACAAGTAAATTCTAGACGCTCGATCTTGGTTACTTTCGCTTTCGCGGCTGGCAGCAAAGTTCAGAACCATGTTTCTGTGAATAACTCTTGAACCGTAAGTCACAGACGCTCGCTCTTGGCTGCATTCGTTTCAGCTCGTGGCAGCCAGTCTAAAAAAAACACTATCTTGGACTTCTCTGGATGTTTCCCAGGCGAGCTATTGGCAGCATGTTCAGAACCACTGTTTCTGAGGCTAATTCTTGAACCGTAAGTCATAGACGCTCGATCTTGGCTGCATTCGTTTCAGCTCGTGGCAGCCAGTCTAAAAAACACTATCTTGGACTTCTCTGGATGTTTCCCACGCGAGCTATTGGCAGCATGTTCAGAACCACTGTTTCTGAGGCTAATTATTGAACCGTAAGTCATAGACGCTCGATCTTGGCGGCATTCGTCTCAGCGCCTGGCAATTAGTATAGAAGCACTGTCTTTGACTTCTCTGGATGTTTCCCAGGCGAGCTATTGACAAGTAAATTCTAGACGCTCGATCTTGGTTACTTTCGCTTTCGCGGCTGGCAGCAAAGTTCAGAACCATGTTTCTGTGAATAACTCTTGAACCGTAAGTCACAGACGCTCGCTCTTGGCTGCATTCGTTTCAGCTCGTGGCAGCCAGTCTAAAAAAAACACTATCTTGGACTTCTCTGGATGTTTTCCAGGCGAGCTATTGGCAGCATGTTCAGAACCACTGTTTCTGAGGCTAATTCTTGAACCGTAAGTCATAGACGCTCGATCTTGGCTGCATTCGTTTCAGCTCGTGGCAGCCAGTCTAAAAAACACTATCTTGGACTTCTCTGGATGTTTCCCAGGCGAGCTATTGGCAGCATGTTCAGAACCACTGTTTCTGAGGCTAATTCTTGAACCGTAAGTCATAGACGCTCGATCTTGGCGGCATTCGTCTCAGCGCCTGGCAATTAGTATAGAAGCACTGTCTTTGACTTCTCTGGATGTTTCCCAGGCGAACTATTGACAATTAAATCCTAGACGCTCGATCTTGGTTATTTTCGCTTTCGCGGCTGGCAGCAAAGTTCAGAACCATGTTTCTGTGAATAACTCTTGAACGGTAAGTCACAGACTCTCGCTCTTGGCTGCATTCGTTTCAGCTCGTGGCAGCCAGTCTAAAAAACACTATCTTGGACTTCTCTGGATGTTTCCCAGGCGAGCTATTGGCAGCATGTTCAGAACCACTGTTTCTGAGGCTAATTCTTGAACCGTAAGTCATAGACGCTCGATCTTGGCGGCATTCGTCTCAGCGCCTGGCAATTAGTATAGAAGCACTGTTTCCCACTGTTTCTGAGGCTAATTCTTGAACCGTAAGTCATAGACGCTCGATCTTGGCGGCATTCGTCTCAGCGCCTGGCAATTAGTATAAAAGCACTGTCTTTGACTTCTCTGGATGTTTCCCAGGCGAGCTATTGACAAGTAAATTCTAGACGCTCGATCTTGGTTACTTTCGCTTTCGCGGCTGGCAGCAAAGTTCAGAACCATGTTTCTGTGAATAACTCTTGTACCGTAAGTCACAGACGCTCGCTCTTGGCTGCATTCGTTTCAGCTCGTGGCAGCCAGTCTAAAAAAAAACACTATCTTGGACTTCTCTGGATGTTTCCCAGGCGAGCTATTGGCAGCATGTTCAGAACCACTGTTTCTGAGGCTAATTCTTGAACCGTAGGTCATAGACGCTCGATCTTGGCGGCATTCGTCTCAGCGCCTGGCAATTAGTATAGAAGCACTGTTTCCCACTGTTTCTGAGGCTAATTCTTGAACCGTAAGTCATAGACGCTCGATCTTGGCGGCATTCGTCTCAGCGCCTGGCAATTAGTATAAAAGCACTGTCTTTGACTTCTCTGGATGTTTCCCAGGCGAGCTATTGACAAGTAAATTCTAGACGCTCGATCTTGGTTACTTTCGCTTTCGCGGCTGGCAGCAAAGTTCAGAACCATGTTTCTGTGAATAACTCTTGTACCGTAAGTCACAGACGCTCGCTCTTGGCTGCATTCGTTTCAGCTCGTGGCAGCCAGTCTAAAAAAAAACACTATCTTGGACTTCTCTGGATGTTTCCCAGGCGAGCTATTGGCAGCATGTTCAGAACCACTGTTTCTGAGGCTAATTCTTGAACCGTAAGTCATAGACGCTCGATCTTGGCGGCATTCGTCTCAGCGCCTGGCAATTAGTATAGAAGCACTGTCTTTGACTTCTCTGGATGTTTCCCAGGCGAGCTATTGACAAGTAAATTCTAGACGCTCGATCTTGGTTACTTTCGCTTTCGCGGCTGGCAGCAAAGTTCAGAACCATGTTTCTGTGAATAACTCTTGAACCGTAAGTCACAGACGCTCGCTCTTGGCTGCATTCGTTTCAGCTCGTGGCAGCCAGTCTAAAAAAAAACACTATCTTGGACTTCTCTGGATGTTTCCCAGGCGAGCTATTGGCAGCATGTTCAGAACCACTGTTTCTGAGGCTAATTCTTGAACCGTAAGTCATAGACGCTCGATCTTGGCGGCATTCGTCTCAGCGCCTGGCAATTAGTATAGAAGCACTGTATTTGACTTCTCTTGATGTTTCCCAGGCGAGCTATTGACAAGAAAATCCTAGACGCTCGATCTTGGTTACTTTCGCTTTCGCGGCTGGCAGCAAAGTTCAGAACCATGTTTCTGTGAATAACTCTTGAACGGTAAGTCACAGACTCTCGCTCTTGGCTGCATTCGTTTCAGCTCGTGGCAGCCAGTCTAAAAAACACTATCTTGGACTTCTCTGGATGTTTCCCAGGCGAGCTATTGGCAGCATGTTCAGAACCACTGTTTCTGAGGCTAATTCTTGAACCGTAAGTCATAGACGCTCGATCTTGGCGGCATTCGTCTCAGCGCCTGGCAATTAGTATAGAAGCACTGTTTCCCACTGTTTCTGAGGCTAATTCTTGAACCGTAAGTCATAGACGCTCGATCTTGGCGGCATTCGTCTCAGCGCCTGGCAATTAGTATAGAAGCACTGTCTTTGACTTTTCTGGATGTTTCCCAGGCGAGCTATTGACAAGTAAATCCTAGACGCTCGATCTTGGTTACTTTCGCTTTCGCGGCTGGCAGCAAAGTTCAGAACCATGTTTCTGTGAATAACTCTTGAACCGTAAGTCACAGACGCTCGCTCTTGGCTGCATTCGTTTCAGCTCGTGGCAGCCAGTCTAAAAAAACACTATCTTGGACTTCTCTGGATGTTTCCCAGGCGAGCTATTGGCAGCATGTTCAGAACCACTGTTTCTGAGGCTAATTCTTGAACCGTAAGTCATAGACGCTCGATCTTGGCGGCATTCGTCTCAGCGCCTGGCAATTAGTATAGAAGCACTGTCTTTGACTTCTCTGGATGTTTCCCAGGCGAACTATTGACAATTAAATCCTAGACGCTCGATCTTGGTTATTTTCGCTTTCGCGGCTGGCAGCAAAGTTCAGAACCATGTTTCTGTGAATAACTCTTGAACGGTAAGTCACAGACTCTCGCTCTTGGCTGCATTCGTTTCAGCTCGTGGCAGCCAGTCTAAAAAACACTATCTTGGACTTCTCTGGATGTTTCCCAGGCGAGCTATTGGCAGCATGTTCAGAACCACTGTTTCTGAGGCTAATTCTTGAACCGTAAGTCATAGACGCTCGATCTTGGCGGCATTCGTCTCAGCGCCTGGCAATTAGTATAGAAGCACTGTTTCCCACTGTTTCTGAGGCTAATTCTTGAACCGTAAGTCATAGACGCTCGATCTTGGCGGCATTCGTCTCAGCGCCTGGCAATTAGTATAAAAGCACTGTCTTTGACTTCTCTGGATGTTTCCCAGGCGAGCTATTGACAAGTAAATTCTAGACGCTCGATCTTGGTTACTTTCGCTTTCGCGGCTGGCAGCAAAGTTCAGAACCATGTTTCTGTGAATAACTCTTGAACCGTAAGTCACAGACGCTCGCTCTTGGCTGCATTCGTTTCAGCTCGTGGCAGCCAGTCTAAAAAACACTATATTGGACTTCTCTGGATGTTTCCCAGGCGAGCTATTGGCAGCATGTTCAGAACCACTGTTTCTGAGGCTAATTCTTGAACCGTAAGTCATAGACGCTCGATCTTGGCGGCATTCGTCTCAGCGCCTGGCAATTAGTATAGAAGCACTGTCTTTGACTTCTCTGGATGTTTCCCAGGCGAGCTATTGACAAGTAAATCCTAGACGCTCGATCTTGGTTACTTTCGCTTTCGCGGCTGGCAGCAAAGTTCAGAACCATGTTTCTGTGAATAACTCTTGAACGGTAAGTCACAGACTCTCGCTCTTGGCTGCATTCGTTTCAGCTCGTGGCAGCCAGTCTAAAAAACACTATCTTGGACTTCTCTGGATGTTTCCCAGGCGAGCTATTGGCAGCATGTTCAGAACCACTGTTTCTGAGGCTAATTCTTGAACCGTAAGTCATAGACGCTCGATCTTGGCGGCATTCGTCTCAGCGCCTGGCAATTAGTATAGAAGCACTGTTTCCCACTGTTTCTGAGGCTAATTCTTGAACCGTAAGTCATAGACGCTCGATCTTGGCGGCATTCGTCTCAGCGCCTGGCAATTAGTATAGAAGCACTGTCTTTGACTTCTCTGGATGTTTCCCAGGCGAACTATTGACAAGTAAATCCTAGACGCTCGATCTTGGTTATTTTCGCTTTCGCGGCTGGCAGCAAAGTTCAGAACCATGTTTCTGTGAATAACTCTTGAACGGTAAGTCACAGACTCTCGCTCTTGGCTGCATTCGTTTCAGCTCGTGGCAGCCAGTCTAAAAAACACTATCTTGGACTTCTCTGGATGTTTCCCAGGCGAGCTATTGGCAGCATGTTCAGAACCACTGTTTCTGAGGCTAATTCTTGAACCGTAAGTCATAGACGCTCGATCTTGGCGGCATTCGTCTCAGCGCCTGGCAATTAGTATAGAAGCACTGTTTCCCACTGTTTCTGAGGCTAATTCTTGAACCGTAAGTCATAGACGCTCGATCTTGGCGGCATTCGTCTCAGCGCCTGGCAATTAGTATAAAAGCACTGTCTTTGACTTCTCTGGATGTTTCCCAGGCGAGCTATTGACAAGTAAATTCTAGACGCTCGATCTTGGTTACTTTCGCTTTCGCGGCTGGCAGCAAAGTTCAGAACCATGTTTCTGTGAATAACTCTTGAACGGTAAGTCACAGACTCTCCCTCTTGGCTGCATTCGTTTCAGCTCGTGGCAGCCAGTCTAAAAAACACTATCTTGGACTTCTCTGGATGTTTCCCAGGCGAGCTATTGGCAGCATGTTCAGAACCACTGTTTCTGAGGCTAATTCTTGAACCGTAAGTCATAGACGCTCGATCTTGGCGGCATTCGTCTCAGCGCCTGGCAATTAGTATAGAAGCACTGTTTCCCACTGTTTCTGAGGCTAATTCTTGAACCGTAAGTCATAGACGCTCGATCTTGGCGGCATTCGTCTCAGCGCCTGGCAATTAGTATAGAAGCACTGTCTTTGACTTCTCTGGATGTTTCCCAGGCGAACTATTGACAAGTAAATCCTAGACGCTCGATCTTGGTTATTTTCGCTTTCGCGGCTGGCAGCAAAGTTCAGAACCATGTTTCTGTGAATAACTCTTGAACGGTAAGTCACAGACTCTCGCTCTTGGCTGCATTCGTTTCAGCTCGTGGCAGCCAGTCTAAAAAACACTATCTTGGACTTCTCTGGATGTTTCCCAGGCGAGCTATTGGCAGCATGTTCAGAACCACTGTTTCTGAGGCTAATTCTTGAACCGTAAGTCATAGACGCTCGATCTTGGCGGCATTCGTCTCAGCGCCTGGCAATTAGTATAAAAGCACTGTCTTTGACTTCTCTGGATGTTTCCCAGGCGAGCTATTGACAAGTAAATTCTAGACGCTCGATCTTGGTTACTTTCGCTTTCGCGGCTGGCAGCAAAGTTCAGAACCATGTTTCTGTGAATAACTCTTGAACCGTAAGTCACAGACGCTCGCTCTTGGCTGCATTCGTTTCAGCTCGTGGCAGCCAGTCTAAAAAAAAACACTATCTTGGACTTCTCTGGATGTTTCCCAGGCGAGCTATTGGCAGCATGTTCAGAACCACTGTTTCTGAGGCTAATTCTTGAACCGTAAGTCATAGACGCTCGATCTTGGCGGCATTCGTCTCAGCGCCTGGCAATTAGTATAGAAGCACTGTTTCCCACTGTTTCTGAGGCTAATTCTTGAACCGTAAGTCATAGACGCTCGATCTTGGCGGCATTCGTCTCAGCGCCTGGCAATTAGTATAAAAGCACTGTCTTTGACTTCTCTGGATGTTTCCCAGGCGAGCTATTGACAAGTAAATTCTAGACGCTCGATCTTGGTTACTTTCGCTTTCGCGGCTGGCAGCAAAGTTCAGAACCATGTTTCTGTGAATAACTCTTGAACCGTAAGTCACAGACGCTCGCTCTTGGCTGCATTCGTTTCAGCTCGTGGCAGCCAGTCTAAAAAACACTATCTTGGACTTCTCTGGATGTTTCCCAGGCGAGCTATTGGCAGCATGTTCAGAACCACTGTTTCTGAGGCTAATTCTTGAACCGTAAGTCATAGACGCTCGATCTTGGCGGCATTCGTCTCAGCGCCTGGCAATTAGTGTAGAAGCACTGTCTTTGACTTCTCTGGATGTTTCCCAGGCGAGCTATTGACAAGTAAATTCTAGACGCTCGATCTTGGTTACTTTCGCTTTCGCGGCTGGCAGCAAAGTTCAGAACCATGTTTCTGTGAATAACTCTTGAACCGTAAGTCACAGACGCTCGCTCTTGGCTGCATTCGTTTCAGCTCGTGGCAGCCAGTCTAAAAAACACTATATTGGACTTCTCTGGATGTTTCCCAGGCGAGCTATTGGCAGCATGTTCAGAACCACTGTTTCTGAGGCTAATTCTTGAACCGTAAGTCATAGACGCTCGATCTTGGCGGCATTCGTCTCAGCGCCTGGCAATTAGTATAGAAGCACTGTCTTTGACTTCTCTGGATGTTTCCCAGGCGAGCTATTGACAAGTAAATCCTAGACGCTCGATCTTGGTTACTTTCGCTTTCGCGGCTGGCAGCAAAGTTCAGAACCATGTTTCTGTGAATAACTCTTGAACGGTAAGTCACAGACTCTCGCTCTTGGCTGCATTCGTTTCAGCTCGTGGCAGCCAGTCTAAAAAACACTATCTTGGACTTCTCTGGATGTTTCCCAGGCGAGCTATTGGCAGCATGTTCAGAACCACTGTTTCTGAGGCTAATTCTTGAACCGTAAGTCATAGACGGTCGATCTTGGCGGCATTCGTCTCAGCGCCTGGCAATTAGTATAGAAGCACTGTTTCCCACTGTTTCTGAGGCTAATTCTTGAACCGTAAGTCATAGACGCTCGATCTTGGCGGCATTCGTCTCAGCGCCTGGCAATTAGTATAGAAGCACTGTCTTTGACTTCTCTGGATGTTTCCCAGGCGAACTATTGACAAGTAAATCCTAGACGCTCGATCTTGGTTATTTTCGCTTTCGCGGCTGGCAGCAAAGTTCAGAACCATGTTTCTGTGAATAACTCTTGAACGGTAAGTCACAGACTCTCGCTCTTGGCTGCATTCGTTTCAGCTCGTGGCAGCCAGTCTAAAAAACACTATCTTGGACTTCTCTGGATGTTTCCCAGGCGAGCTATTGGCAGCATGTTCAGAACCACTGTTTCTGAGGCTAATTCTTGAACCGTAAGTCATAGACGCTCGATCTTGGCGGCATTCGTCTCAGCGCCTGGCAATTAGTATAAAAGCACTGTCTTTGACTTCTCTGGATGTTTCCCAGGCGAGCTATTGACAAGTAAATTCTAGACGCTCGATCTTGGTTACTTTCGCTTTCGCGGCTGGCAGCAAAGTTCAGAACCATGTTTCTGTGAATAACTCTTGAACCGTAAGTCACAGACGCTCGCTCTTGGCTGCATTCGTTTCAGCTCGTGGCAGCCAGTCTAAAAAAAAACACTATCTTGGACTTCTCTGGATGTTTCCCAGGCGAGCTATTGGCAGCATGTTCAGAACCACTGTTTCTGAGGCTAATTCTTGAACCGTAAGTCATAGACGCTCGATCTTGGCGGCATTCGTCTCAGCGCCTGGCAATTAGTATAGAAGCACTGTTTCCCACTGTTTCTGAGGCTAATTCTTGAACCGTAAGTCATAGACGCTCGATCTTGGCGGCATTCGTCTCAGCGCCTGGCAATTAGTATAAAAGCACTGTCTTTGACTTCTCTGGATGTTTCCCAGGCGAGCTATTGACAAGTAAATTCTAGACGCTCGATCTTGGTTACTTTCGCTTTCGCGGCTGGCAGCAAAGTTCAGAACCATGTTTCTGTGAATAACTCTTGAACCGTAAGTCACAGACGCTCGCTCTTGGCTGCATTCGTTTCAGCTCGTGGCAGCCAGTCTAAAAAACACTATATTGGACTTCTCTGGATGTTTCCCAGGCGAGCTATTGGCAGCATGTTCAGAACCACTGTTTCTGAGGCTAATTCTTGAACCGTAAGTCATAGACGCTCGATCTTGGCGGCATTCGTCTCAGCGCCTGGCAATTAGTATAGAAGCACTGTCTTTGACTTCTCTGGATGTTTCCCAGGCGAGCTATTGACAAGTAAATCCTAGACGCTCGATCTTGGTTACTTTCGCTTTCGCGGCTGGCAGCAAAGTTCAGAACCATGTTTCTGTGAATAACTCTTGAACGGTAAGTCACAGACTCTCGCTCTTGGCTGCATTCGTTTCAGCTCGTGGCAGCCAGTCTAAAAAACACTATCTTGGACTTCTCTGGATGTTTCCCAGGCGAGCTATTGGCAGCATGTTCAGAACCACTGTTTCTGAGGCTAATTCTTGAACCGTAAGTCATAGACGCTCGATCTTGGCGGCATTCGTCTCAGCGCCTGGCAATTAGTATAGAAGCACTGTTTCCCACTGTTTCTGAGGCTAATTCTTGAACCGTAAGTCATAGACGCTCGATCTTGGCGGCATTCGTCTCAGCGCCTGGCAATTAGTATAGAAGCACTGTCTTTGACTTCTCTGGATGTTTCCCAGGCGAACTATTGACAAGTAAATCCTAGACGCTCGATCTTGGTTATTTTCGCTTTCGCGGCTGGCAGCAAAGTTCAGAACCATGTTTCTGTGAATAACTCTTGAACGGTAAGTCACAGACTCTCGCTCTTGGCTGCATTCGTTTCAGCTCGTGGCAGCCAGTCTAAAAAACACTATCTTGGACTTCTCTGGATGTTTCCCAGGCGAGCTATTGGCAGCATGTTCAGAACCACTGTTTCTGAGGCTAATTCTTGAACCGTAAGTCATAGACGCTCGATCTTGGCGGCATTCGTCTCAGCGCCTGGCAATTAGTATAGAAGCACTGTTTCCCACTGTTTCTGAGGCTAATTCTTGAACCGTAAGTCATAGACGCTCGATCTTGGCGGCATTCGTCTCAGCGCCTGGCAATTAGTATAAAAGCACTGTCTTTGACTTCTCTGGATGTTTCCCAGGCGAGCTATTGACAAGTAAATTCTAGACGCTCGATCTTGGTTACTTTCGCTTTCGCGGCTGGCAGCAAAGTTCAGAACCATGTTTCTGTGAATAACTCTTGAACGGTAAGTCACAGACTCTCCCTCTTGGCTGCATTCGTTTCAGCTCGTGGCAGCCAGTCTAAAAAACACTATCTTGGACTTCTCTGGATGTTTCCCAGGCGAGCTATTGGCAGCATGTTCAGAACCACTGTTTCTGAGGCTAATTCTTGAACCGTAAGTCATAGACGCTCGATCTTGGCGGCATTCGTCTCAGCGCCTGGCAATTAGTATAGAAGCACTGTTTCCCACTGTTTCTGAGGCTAATTCTTGAACCGTAAGTCATAGACGCTCGATCTTGGCGGCATTCGTCTCAGCGCCTGGCAATTAGTATAGAAGCACTGTCTTTGACTTCTCTGGATGTTTCCCAGGCGAACTATTGACAAGTAAATCCTAGACGCTCGATCTTGGTTATTTTCGCTTTCGCGGCTGGCAGCAAAGTTCAGAACCATGTTTCTGTGAATAACTCTTGAACGGTAAGTCACAGACTCTCGCTCTTGGCTGCATTCGTTTCAGCTCGTGGCAGCCAGTCTAAAAAACACTATCTTGGACTTCTCTGGATGTTTCCCAGGCGAGCTATTGGCAGCATGTTCAGAACCACTGTTTCTGAGGCTAATTCTTGAACCGTAAGTCATAGACGCTCGATCTTGGCGGCATTCGTCTCAGCGCCTGGCAATTAGTATAAAAGCACTGTCTTTGACTTCTCTGGATGTTTCCCAGGCGAGCTATTGACAAGTAAATTCTAGACGCTCGATCTTGGTTACTTTCGCTTTCGCGGCTGGCAGCAAAGTTCAGAACCATGTTTCTGTGAATAACTCTTGAACCGTAAGTCACAGACGCTCGCTCTTGGCTGCATTCGTTTCAGCTCGTGGCAGCCAGTCTAAAAAAAAACACTATCTTGGACTTCTCTGGATGTTTCCCAGGCGAGCTATTGGCAGCATGTTCAGAACCACTGTTTCTGAGGCTAATTCTTGAACCGTAAGTCATAGACGCTCGATCTTGGCGGCATTCGTCTCAGCGCCTGGCAATTAGTATAGAAGCACTGTTTCCCACTGTTTCTGAGGCTAATTCTTGAACCGTAAGTCATAGACGCTCGATCTTGGCGGCATTCGTCTCAGCGCCTGGCAATTAGTATAAAAGCACTGTCTTTGACTTCTCTGGATGTTTCCCAGGCGAGCTATTGACAAGTAAATTCTAGACGCTCGATCTTGGTTACTTTCGCTTTCGCGGCTGGCAGCAAAGTTCAGAACCATGTTTCTGTGAATAACTCTTGAACCGTAAGTCACAGACGCTCGCTCTTGGCTGCATTCGTTTCAGCTCGTGGCAGCCAGTCTAAAAAACACTATCTTGGACTTCTCTGGATGTTTCCCAGGCGAGCTATTGGCAGCATGTTCAGAACCACTGTTTCTGAGGCTAATTCTTGAACCGTAAGTCATAGACGCTCGATCTTGGCGGCATTCGTCTCAGCGCCTGGCAATTAGTGTAGAAGCACTGTCTTTGACTTCTCTGGATGTTTCCCAGGCGAGCTATTGACAAGTAAATTCTAGACGCTCGATCTTGGTTACTTTCGCTTTCGCGGCTGGCAGCAAAGTTCAGAACCATGTTTCTGTGAATAACTCTTGAACCGTAAGTCACAGACGCTCGCTCTTGGCTGCATTCGTTTCAGCTCGTGGCAGCCAGTCTAAAAAACACTATATTGGACTTCTCTGGATGTTTCCCAGGCGAGCTATTGGCAGCATGTTCAGAACCACTGTTTCTGAGGCTAATTCTTGAACCGTAAGTCATAGACGCTCGATCTTGGCGGCATTCGTCTCAGCGCCTGGCAATTAGTATAGAAGCACTGTCTTTGACTTCTCTGGATGTTTCCCAGGCGAGCTATTGACAAGTAAATCCTAGACGCTCGATCTTGGTTACTTTCGCTTTCGCGGCTGGCAGCAAAGTTCAGAACCATGTTTCTGTGAATAACTCTTGAACGGTAAGTCACAGACTCTCGCTCTTGGCTGCATTCGTTTCAGCTCGTGGCAGCCAGTCTAAAAAACACTATCTTGGACTTCTCTGGATGTTTCCCAGGCGAGCTATTGGCAGCATGTTCAGAACCACTGTTTCTGAGGCTAATTCTTGAACCGTAAGTCATAGACGGTCGATCTTGGCGGCATTCGTCTCAGCGCCTGGCAATTAGTATAGAAGCACTGTTTCCCACTGTTTCTGAGGCTAATTCTTGAACCGTAAGTCATAGACGCTCGATCTTGGCGGCATTCGTCTCAGCGCCTGGCAATTAGTATAGAAGCACTGTCTTTGACTTCTCTGGATGTTTCCCAGGCGAACTATTGACAAGTAAATCCTAGACGCTCGATCTTGGTTATTTTCGCTTTCGCGGCTGGCAGCAAAGTTCAGAACCATGTTTCTGTGAATAACTCTTGAACGGTAAGTCACAGACTCTCGCTCTTGGCTGCATTCGTTTCAGCTCGTGGCAGCCAGTCTAAAAAACACTATCTTGGACTTCTCTGGATGTTTCCCAGGCGAGCTATTGGCAGCATGTTCAGAACCACTGTTTCTGAGGCTAATTCTTGAACCGTAAGTCATAGACGCTCGATCTTGGCGGCATTCGTCTCAGCGCCTGGCAATTAGTATAAAAGCACTGTCTTTGACTTCTCTGGATGTTTCCCAGGCGAGCTATTGACAAGTAAATTCTAGACGCTCGATCTTGGTTACTTTCGCTTTCGCGGCTGGCAGCAAAGTTCAGAACCATGTTTCTGTGAATAACTCTTGAACCGTAAGTCACAGACGCTCGCTCTTGGCTGCATTCGTTTCAGCTCGTGGCAGCCAGTCTAAAAAAAAACACTATCTTGGACTTCTCTGGATGTTTCCCAGGCGAGCTATTGGCAGCATGTTCAGAACCACTGTTTCTGAGGCTAATTCTTGAACCGTAAGTCATAGACGCTCGATCTTGGCGGCATTCGTCTCAGCGCCTGGCAATTAGTATAGAAGCACTGTTTCCCACTGTTTCTGAGGCTAATTCTTGAACCGTAAGTCATAGACGCTCGATCTTGGCGGCATTCGTCTCAGCGCCTGGCAATTAGTATAAAAGCACTGTCTTTGACTTCTCTGGATGTTTCCCAGGCGAGCTATTGACAAGTAAATTCTAGACGCTCGATCTTGGTTACTTTCGCTTTCGCGGCTGGCAGCAAAGTTCAGAACCATGTTTCTGTGAATAACTCTTGAACCGTAAGTCACAGACGCTCGCTCTTGGCTGCATTCGTTTCAGCTCGTGGCAGCCAGTCTAAAAAACACTATCTTGGACTTCTCTGGATGTTTCCCAGGCGAGCTATTGGCAGCATGTTCAGAACCACTGTTTCTGAGGCTAATTCTTGAACCGTAAGTCATAGACGCTCGATCTTGGCGGCATTCGTCTCAGCGCCTGGCAATTAGTGTAGAAGCACTGTCTTTGACTTCTCTGGATGTTTCCCAGGCGAGCTATTGACAAGTAAATTCTAGACGCTCGATCTTGGTTACTTTCGCTTTCGCGGCTGGCAGCAAAGTTCAGAACCATGTTTCTGTGAATAACTCTTGAACCGTAAGTCACAGACGCTCGCTCTTGGCTGCATTCGTTTCAGCTCGTGGCAGCCAGTCTAAAAAACACTATATTGGACTTCTCTGGATGTTTCCCAGGCGAGCTATTGGCAGCATGTTCAGAACCACTGTTTCTGAGGCTAATTCTTGAACCGTAAGTCATAGACGCTCGATCTTGGCGGCATTCGTCTCAGCGCCTGGCAATTAGTATAGAAGCACTGTCTTTGACTTCTCTGGATGTTTCCCAGGCGAGCTATTGACAAGTAAATCCTAGACGCTCGATCTTGGTTACTTTCGCTTTCGCGGCTGGCAGCAAAGTTCAGAACCATGTTTCTGTGAATAACTCTTGAACGGTAAGTCACAGACTCTCGCTCTTGGCTGCATTCGTTTCAGCTCGTGGCAGCCAGTCTAAAAAACACTATCTTGGACTTCTCTGGATGTTTCCCAGGCGAGCTATTGGCAGCATGTTCAGAACCACTGTTTCTGAGGCTAATTCTTGAACCGTAAGTCATAGACGGTCGATCTTGGCGGCATTCGTCTCAGCGCCTGGCAATTAGTATAGAAGCACTGTTTCCCACTGTTTCTGAGGCTAATTCTTGAACCGTAAGTCATAGACGCTCGATCTTGGCGGCATTCGTCTCAGCGCCTGGCAATTAGTATAGAAGCACTGTCTTTGACTTCTCTGGATGTTTCCCAGGCGAACTATTGACAAGTAAATCCTAGACGCTCGATCTTGGTTATTTTCGCTTTCGCGGCTGGCAGCAAAGTTCAGAACCATGTTTCTGTGAATAACTCTTGAACGGTAAGTCACAGACTCTCGCTCTTGGCTGCATTCGTTTCAGCTCGTGGCAGCCAGTCTAAAAAACACTATCTTGGACTTCTCTGGATGTTTCCCAGGCGAGCTATTGGCAGCATGTTCAGAACCACTGTTTCTGAGGCTAATTCTTGAACCGTAAGTCATAGACGCTCGATCTTGGCGGCATTCGTCTCAGCGCCTGGCAATTAGTATAGAAGCACTGTTTCCCACTGTTTCTGAGGCTAATTCTTGAACCGTAAGTCATAGACGCTCGATCTTGGCGGCATTCGTCTCAGCGCCTGGCAATTAGTGTAGAAGCACTGTCTTTGACTTCTCTGGATGTTTCCCAGGCGAGCTATTGACAAGTAAATTCTAGACGCTCGATCTTGGTTACTTTCGCTTTCGCGGCTGGCAGCAAAGTTCAGAACCATGTTTCTGTGAATAACTCTTGAACGGTAAGTCACAGACTCTCGCTCTTGGCTGCATTCGTTTCAGCTCGTGGCAGCCAGTCTAAAAAACACAATCTTGGACTTCTCTGGATGTTTCCCAGGCGAGCTATTGGCAGCATGTTCAGAACCACTGTTTCTGAGGCTAATTCTTGAACCGTAAGTCATAGACGCTCGATCTTGGCGGCATTCGTCTCAGCGCCTGGCAATTAGTATAGAAGCACTGTCTTTGACTTCTCTGGATGTTTCCCAGGCGAGCTATTGACAAGTAAATCCTAGACGCTCGATCTTGGTTACTTTCGCTTTCGCGGCTGGCAGCAAAGTTCAGAACCATGTTTCTGTGAATAACTCTTGAACGGTAAGTCACAGACTCTCGCTCTTGGCTGCATTCGTTTCAGCTCGTGGCAGCCAGTCTAAAAAACACTATCTTGGACTTCTCTGGATGTTTCCCAGGCGAGCTATTGGCAGCATGTTCAGAACCACTGTTTCTGAGGCTAATTCTTGAACCGTAAGTCATAGACGCTCGATCTTGGCGGCATTCGTCTCAGCGCCTGGCAATTAGTATAGAAGCACTGTCTTTGACTTCTCTGGATGTTTCCCAGGCGAACTATTGACAAGTAAATCCTAGACGCTCGATCTTGGTTATTTTCGCTTTCGCGGCTGGCAGCAAAGTTCAGAACCATGTTTCTGTGAATAACTCTTGAACGGTAAGTCACAGACTCTCGCTCTTGGCTGCATTCGTTTCAGCTCGTGGCAGCCAGTCTAAAAAACACTATCTTGGACTTCTCTGGATGTTTCCCAGGCGAGCTATTGGCAGCATGTTCAGAACCACTGTTTCTGAGGCTAATTCTTGAACCGTAAGTCATAGACGCTCGATCTTGGCGGCATTCGTCTCAGCGCCTGGCAATTAGTATAGAAGCACTGTTTCCCACTGTTTCTGAGGCTAATTCTTGAACCGTAAGTCATAGACGCTCGATCTTGGCGGCATTCGTCTCAGCGCCTGGCAATTAGTATAGAAGCACTGTCTTTGACTTCTCTGGATGTTTCCCAGGCGAGCTATTGACAAGTAAATTCTAGACGCTCGATCTTGGTTACTTTCGCTTTCGCGGCTGGCAGCAAAGTTCAGAACCATGTTTCTGTGAATAACTCTTGAACCGTAAGTCACAGACGCTCGCTCTTGGCTGCATTCGTTTCAGCTCGTGGCAGCCAGTCTAAAAAACACTATATTGGACTTCTCTGGATGTTTCCCAGGCGAGCTATTGGCAGCATGTTCAGAACCACTGTTTCTGAGGCTAATTCTTGAACCGTAAGTCATAGACGCTCGATCTTGGCGGCATTCGTCTCAGCGCCTGGCAATTAGTATAGAAGCACTGTCTTTGACTTCTCTGGATGTTTCCCAGGCGAGCTATTGACAAGTAAATCCTAGACGCTCGATCTTGGTTACTTTCGCTTTCGCGGCTGGCAGCAAAGTTCAGAACCATGTTTCTGTGAATAACTCTTGAACGGTAAGTCACAGACTCTCGCTCTTGGCTGCATTCGTTTCAGCTCGTGGCAGCCAGTCTAAAAAACACTATCTTGGACTTCTCTGGATGTTTCCCAGGCGAGCTATTGGCAGCATGTTCAGAACCACTGTTTCTGAGGCTAATTCTTGAACCGTAAGTCATAGACGCTCGATCTTGGCGGCATTCGTCTCAGCGCCTGGCAATTAGTATAGAAGCACTGTTTCCCACTGTTTCTGAGGCTAATTCTTGAACCGTAAGTCATAGACGCTCGATCTTGGCGGCATTCGTCTCAGCGCCTGGCAATTAGTATAGAAGCACTGTCTTTGACTTCTCTGGATGTTTCCCAGGCGAACTATTGACAAGTAAATCCTAGACGCTCGATCTTGGTTATTTTCGCTTTCGCGGCTGGCAGCAAAGTTCAGAACCATGTTTCTGTGAATAACTCTTGAACGGTAAGTCACAGACTCTCGCTCTTGGCTGCATTCGTTTCAGCTCGTGGCAGCCAGTCTAAAAAACACTATCTTGGACTTCTCTGGATGTTTCCCAGGCGAGCTATTGGCAGCATGTTCAGAACCACTGTTTCTGAGGCTAATTCTTGAACCGTAAGTCATAGACGCTCGATCTTGGCGGCATTCGTCTCAGCGCCTGGCAATTAGTATAGAAGCACTGTTTCCCACTGTTTCTGAGGCTAATTCTTGAACCGTAAGTCATAGACGCTCGATCTTGGCGGCATTCGTCTCAGCGCCTGGCAATTAGTATAGAAGCACTGTCTTTGACTTCTCTGGATGTTTCCCAGGCGAGCTATTGACAAGTAAATTCTAGACGCTCGATCTTGGTTACTTTCGCTTTCGCGGCTGGCAGCAAAGTTCAGAACCATGTTTCTGTGAATAACTCTTGAACCGTAAGTCACAGACGCTCGCTCTTGGCTGCATTCGTTTCAGCTCGTGGCAGCCAGTCTAAAAAACACTATATTGGACTTCTCTGGATGTTTCCCAGACGAGCTATTGGCAGCATGTTCAGAACCACTGTTTCTGAGGCTAATTCTTGAACCGTAAGTCATAGACGCTCGATCTTGGCGGCATTCGTCTCAGCGCCTGGCAATTAGTATAGAAGCACTGTCTTTGACTTCTCTGGATGTTTCCCAGGCGAGCTATTGACAAGTAAATCCTAGACGCTCGATCTTGGTTATTTTCGCTTTCGCGGCTGGCAGCAAAGTTCAGAACCATGTTTCTGTGAATAACTCTTGAACGGTAAGTCACAGACTCTCGCTCTTGGCTGCATTCGTTTCAGCTCGTGGCAGCCAGTCTAAAAAACACTATCCTGGACTTCTCTGGATGTTTCCCAGGCGAGCTATTGGCAGCATGTTCAGAACCACTGTTTCTGAGGCTAATTCTTGAACCGTAAGTCATAGACGTTCGATCTTGTCGGCATTCGTCTCAGCGCCTGGCAATTAGTATAAAAGCACTGTTTCCCACTGTTTCTGAGGCTAATTCTTGAACCGTAAGTCATAGACGCTCGATCTTGGCGGCATTCGTCTCAGCACCTGGCAATTAGTATAGAAGCACAGTCTTTGACTTCTCTGGATGTTTCCCAGGCGAGCTATTGACAAGAAAATCCTAGACGCTCGATCTTGGTTATTTTCGCTTTCGCGGCTGGCAGCAAAGTTCAGAACCATGTTTCTGTGAATAACTCTTGAACCGTAAGTCACAGACGCTCGCTCTTGGCTGCATTCGTTTCAGTTCGTGGCAGCCAGTCTAAAAAAACACTATCTTGGACTTCTCTGGATGTTTCCCAGGCGAGCTATTGGCAGCATGTTCAGAACCACTGTTTCTGAGGCTAATTCTTGAACCGTAAGTCATAGACATTCGATCTTGGCGGCATTCGTCTCAGCGCCTGGCAATTAGTATAAAAGTACTGTTTCCCACTGTTTCTGAGGCTAATTCTTGAACCGTAAGTCATAGACGCTCGATCTTGGCGGCATTCGTCTCAGCGCCTGGCAATTAGTATAGAAGCACTGTCTTTGACTTCTCTGGATGTTTCCCAGGCGAGCTATTGACAAGTAAATCCTAGACGCTCGATCTTGGTTACTTTCGCTTTCGCGGCTGGCAGCAAAGTTCAGAACCATGTTTCTGTGAATAACTCTTGAACGGTAAGTCACAGACTCTCGCTCTTGGCTGCATTCGTTTCAGCTCGTGGCAGCCAGTCTAAAAAACACTATCTTGGACTTCTCTGGATGTTTCCCAGGCGAGCTATTGGCAGCATGTTCAGAACCACTGTTTCTGAGGCTAATTCTTGAACCGTAAGTCATAGACGCTCGATCTTGGCGGCATTCGTCTCAGCGCCTGGCAATTAGTATAGAAGCACTGTTTCCCACTGTTTCTGAGGCTAATTCTTGAACCGTAAGTCATAGACGCTCGATCTTGGCGGCATTCGTCTCAGCGCCTGGCAATTAGTATAGAAGCACTGTCTTTGACTTCTCTGGATGTTTCCCAGGCGAACTATTGACAAGTAAATCCTAGACGCTCGATCTTGGTTATTTTCGCTTTCGCGGCTGGCAGCAAAGTTCAGAACCATGTTTCTGTGAATAACTCTTGAACGGTAAGTCACAGACTCTCGCTCTTGGCTGCATTCGTTTCAGCTCGTGGCAGCCAGTCTAAAAAACACTATCTTGGACTTCTCTGGATGTTTCCCAGGCGAGCTATTGGCAGCATGTTCAGAACCACTGTTTCTGAGGCTAATTCTTGAACCGTAAGTCATAGACGCTCGATCTTGGCGGCATTCGTCTCAGCGCCTGGCAATTAGTATAGAAGCACTGTTTCCCACTGTTTCTGAGGCTAATTCTTGAACCGTAAGTCATAGACGCTCGATCTTGGCGGCATTCGTCTCAGCGCCTGGCAATTAGTATAGAAGCACTGTCTTTGACTTCTCTGGATGTTTCCCAGGCGAGCTATTGACAAGTAAATTCTAGACGCTCGATCTTGGTTACTTTCGCTTTCGCGGCTGGCAGCAAAGTTCAGAACCATGTTTCTGTGAATAACTCTTGAACCGTAAGTCACAGACGCTCGCTCTTGGCTGCATTCGTTTCAGCTCGTGGCAGCCAGTCTAAAAAACACTATATTGGACTTCTCTGGATGTTTCCCAGACGAGCTATTGGCAGGATGTTCAGAACCACTGTTTCTGAGGCTAATTCTTGAACCGTAAGTCATAGACGCTCGATCTTGGCGGCATTCGTCTCAGCGCCTGGCAATTAGTATAGAAGCACTGTCTTTGACTTCTCTGGATGTTTCCCAGGCGAGCTATTGACAAGTAAATCCTAGACGCTCGATCTTGGTTATTTTCGCTTTCGCGGCTGGCAGCAAAGTTCAGAACCATGTTTCTGTGAATAACTCTTGAACGGTAAGTCACAGACTCTCGCTCTTGGCTGCATTCGTTTCAGCTCGTGGCAGCCAGTCTAAAAAACACTATCCTGGACTTCTCTGGATGTTTCCCAGGCGAGCTATTGGCAGCATGTTCAGAACCACTGTTTCTGAGGCTAATTCTTGAACCGTAAGTCATAGACGTTCGATCTTGTCGGCATTCGTCTCAGCGCCTGGCAATTAGTATAAAAGCACTGTTTCCCACTGTTTCTGAGGCTAATTCTTGAACCGTAAGTCATAGACGCTCGATCTTGGCGGCATTCGTCTCAGCACCTGGCAATTAGTATAGAAGCACAGTCTTTGACTTCTCTGGATGTTTCCCAGGCGAGCTATTGACAAGAAAATCCTAGACGCTCGATCTTGGTTATTTTCGCTTTCGCGGCTGGCAGCAAATTTCAGAACCATGTTTCTGTGAATAACTCTTGAACCGTAAGTCACAGACGCTCGCTCTTGGCTGCATTCGTTTCAGTTCGTGGCAGCCAGTCTAAAAAAACACTATCTTGGACTTCTCTGGATGTTTCCCAGGCGAGCTATTGGCAGCATGTTCAGAACCACTGTTTCTGAGGCTAATTCTTGAACCGTAAGTCATAGACATTCGATCTTGGCGGCATTCGTCTCAGCGCCTGGCAATTAGTATAAAAGTACTGTTTCCCACTGTTTCTGAGGCTAATTCTTGAACCGTAAGTCATAGACGCTCGATCTTGGCGGCATTCGTCTCAGCGCCTGGCAATTAGTATAGAAGCACAGTCTTTGACTTCTCTGGATGTTTCCCAGGCGAGCTATTGACAAGAAAATCCTAGACGCTCGATCTTGGTTATTTTCGCTTTCGCGGCTGGCAGCAAAGTTCAGAACCATGTTTCTGTGAATAACTCTTAAACCGTAAGTCACAGACGCTCGCTCTTGGCTGCATTCGTTTCAGCTCGTGGCAGCCAGTCTAAAAAACACTATATTGGACTTCTCTGGATGTTTCCCAGACGAGCTATTGGCAGCATGTTCAGAACCACTGTTTCTGAGGCTAATTCTTGAACCGTAAGTCATAGACGCTCGATCTTGGCGGCATTCGTCTCAGCGCCTGGCAATTAGTATAGAAGCACTGTCTTTGACTTCTCTGGATGTTTCCCAGGCGAGCTATTGACAAGTAAATCCTAGACGCTCGATCTTGGTTATTTTCGCTTTCGCGGCTGGCAGCAAAGTTCAGAACCATGTTTCTGTGAATAACTCTTGAACGGTAAGTCACAGACTCTCGCTCTTGGCTGCATTCGTTTCAGCTCGTGGCAGCCAGTCTAAAAAACACTATCCTGGACTTCTCTGGATGTTTCTTAGGCGAGCTATTGGCAGCATGTTCAGAACCACTGTTTCTGAGGCTAATTCTTGAACCGTAAGTCATAGACGTTCGATCTTGGCGGCATTCGTCTCAGCGCCTGGCAATTAGTATAAAAGCACTGTTTCCCACTGTTTCTGAGGCTAATTCTTGAACCGTAAGTCATAGACGCTCGATCTTGGCGGCATTCGTCTCAGCACCTGGCAATTAGTATAGAAGCACAGTCTTTGACTTCTCTGGATGTTTCCCAGGCGAGCTATTGACAAGAAAATCCTAGACGCTCGATCTTGGTTATTTTCGCTTTCGCGGCTGGCAGCAAAGTTCAGAACCATGTTTCTGTGAATAACTCTTGAACCGTAAGTCACAGACGCTCGCTCTTGGCTGCATTCGTTTCAGCTCGTGGCAGCCAGTCTAAAAAAACACTATCTTGGACTTCTCTGGATGTTTCCCAGGCGAGCTATTGGCAGCATGTTCAGAACCACTGTTTCTGAGGCTAATTCTTGAACCGTAAGTCATAGACATTCGATCTTGGCGGCATTCGTCTCAGCGCCTGGCAATTAGTATAAAAGTACTGTTTCCCACTGTTTCTGAGGCTAATTCTTGAACCGTAAGTCATAGACGCTCGATCTTGGCGGCATTCGTCTCAGCGCCTGGCAATTAGTATAGAAGCACAGTCTTTGACTTCTCTGGATGTTTCCCAGGCGAGCTATTGACAAGAAAATCCTAGACGCTCGATCTTGGTTATTTTCGCTTTCGCGGCTGGCAGCAAAGTTCAGAACCATGTTTCTGTGAATAACTCTTGAACCGTAAGTCACAGACGCTCGCTCTTGGCTGCATTCGTTTCAGCTCGTGGCAGCCAGTCTAAAAAAACACTATCTTGGACTTCTCTGGATGTTTCCCAGGCGAGCTATTGGCAGCATGTTCAGAACCACTGTTTCTGAGGCTAATTCTTGAACCGTAAGTCATAGACGCTCGATCTTGGCGGCATTCGTCTCAGCGCCTGGCAATTAGTATAGAAGCACTGTCTTTGACTTCTCTGGATGTTTCCCAGGCGAGCTATTGACAAGTAAATCCTAGACGCTCGATCTTGGTTATTTTCGCTTTCGCGGCTGGCAGCAAAGTTTAGAACCATGTTTCTGTGAATAACTCTTGAACGGTAAGTCACAGACTCTCGCTCTTGGCTGCATTCGTTTCAGCTCGTGGCAGCCAGTCTAAAAAACACTATCCTGGACTTCTCTGGATGTTTCCAAGGCGAGCTATTGGCAGCATGTTCAGAACCACTGTTTCTGAGGCTAATTCTTGAACCGTAAGTCATAGACATTCGATCTTGGCGGCATTCGTCTAAGTGCCTGGCAATTAGTATAAAAGCACTGTTTCCCACTGTTTCTGAGGCTAATTCTTGAACCGTAAGTCATAGACGCTCGATCTTGGCGGCATTCGTCTCAGCGCCTGGCAATTAGTATAGAAGCACAGTCTTTGACTTCTCTGGATGTTTCCCAGGCGAGCTATTGACAAGAAAATCCTAGACGCTCGATCTTGGTTATTTTCGCTTTCGCGGCTGGCAGCAAAGTTCAGAACCATGTTTCTGTGAATAACTTTTGAACCGTAAGTCACAAACGCTCGCTCTTGGCTGCATTCGTTTCAGCTCGTGGCAGCCAGTCTAAAAAACACAATCTTGGACTTCTCTGGATGTTTCCCAGGCGAGCTATTGGCAGCATGTTCAGAACCACTGTTTCTGAGGCTAATTCTTGAACCGTAAGTCATACACGCTCGATCTTGGCGGCATTCGTCTCAGCGCCTGGCAATTAGTATAGAAGCACTGTTTCCCACTGTTTCTGAGGCTAATTCTTGAACCATAAGTCATAGACGCTAGATCTTGGCGGCATTCGTCTCAGCGCCTGGCAATTAGTATAGAAGCACTGTCTTTGACTTCTCTGGATGTTTCCCAGGCGAGCTATTGACAAGTAAATCCTAGACGCTCGATCTTGGTTATTTTCGCTTTCGCGGCTGGCAGCAAAGTTCAGAACCATGTTTCTGTGAATAACTCTTGAACCGTAAGTCACAGACGCTCGCTCTTGGCTGCATTCGTTTCAGCTCGTGGCAGCCAGTCTAAAAAACACTATCTTGGACTTCTCTGGATGTTTCCCAGACGAGCTATTGGCAGCATGTTCAGAACCACTGTTTCTGAGGCTAATTCTTGAACCGTAAGTCATAGACGCTCGATCTTGGCGGCATTCGTCTCAGCGCCTGGCAATTAGTATAGAAGCACTGTTTCCCACTGTTTCTGAGGCTAATTCTTGAACCGTAAGTCATAGACGCTAGATCTTGGCGGCATTCGTCTCAGCGCCTGGCAATTAGTATAGAAGCACTGTCTTTGACTTCTCTGGATGTTTCCCAGGCGAGCTATTGACAAGTAAATCCTAGACGCTCGATCTTGGTTATTTTCGCTTTCGCGGCTGGCAGCAAAGTTCAGAACCATGTTTCTGTGAATAACTTTTGAACCGTAAGTCACAGACGCTCGCTCTTGGCTGCATTCGTTTCAGCTCGTGGCAGCCAGTCTAAAAAACACAATCTTGGACTTCTCTGGATGTTTCCCAGGCGAGCTATTGGCAGCATGTTCTGAACCACTGTTTCTGAGGCTAATTCTTGAACCGTAAGTCATACACGCTCGATCTTGGCGGCATTCGTCTCAGCGCCTGGCAATTAGTATAGAAGCACTGTTTCCCACTGTTTCTGAGGCTAATTCTTGAACCGTAAGTCATAGACGCTAGATCTTGGCGGCATTCGTCTCAGCGCCTGGCAATTAGTATAGAAGCACTGTCTTTGACTTCTCTGGATGTTTCCCAGGCGAGCTTTTGACAAGTAAATCCTAGACGCTCGATCTTGGTTATTTTCGCTTTCGCGGCTGGCAGCAAAGTTCAGAACCATGTTTCTGTGAATAACTTTTGAACCGTAAGTCACAGACGCTCGCTCTTGGCTGCATTCGTTTCAGCTCGTGGCAGCCAGTCTAAAAAACACAATCTTGGACTTCTCTGGATGTTTCCCAGGCGAGCTATTGGCAGCATGTTCAGAACCACTGTTTCTGAGATTAATTCTTGAACCGTAAGTCATAGACGCTCGATCTTGGCGGCATTCGTCTCAGCGCCTGGCAATTAGTATAGAAGCACTGTTTCCCACTGTTTCTGAGGCTAATTCTTGAACCGTAAGTCATAGACGCTAGATCTTGGCGGCATTCGTCTCAGCGCCTGGCAATTAGTATAGAAGCACTGTCTTTGACTTCTCTGGATGTTTCCCAGGCGAGCTATTGACAAGTAAATCCTAGACGCTCGATCTTGGTTATTTTCGCTTTCGCGGCTGGCAGCAAAGTTCAGAACCATGTTTCTGTGAATAACTCTTGAACCGTAAGTCACAGACGCTCGCTCTTGGCTGCATTCGTTTCAGCTCGTGGCAGCCAGTCTAAAAAACACTATCTTGGACTTCTCTGGATGTTTCCCAGGCGAGCTATTGGCAGCATGTTCAGAACCAATGTTTCTGAGGCTAATTCTTGAACCGTAAGTCATAGACGCTAGATCTTGGCGGCATTCGTCTCAGCGCCTGGCAATTAGTATAGAAGCACTGTTTCCCACTGTTTCTGAGGCTAATTCTTGAACCGTAAGTCATAGACGCTAGATCTTGGCGGCATTCGTCTCAGCGCCTGGCAATTAGTATAGAAGCACTGTCTTTGACTTCTCTGGATGTTTCCCAGGCGAGCTATTGACAAGTAAATCCTAGACGCTCGATCTTGGTTATTTTCGCTTTCGCGGCTGGCAGCAAAGTTCAGAACCATGTTTCTGTGAATAACTCTTGAACCGTAAGTCACAGACGCTCGCTCTTGGCTGCATTCGTTTCAGCTCGTGGCAGCCAGTCTAAAAAACACTATCTTGGACTTCTCTGGATGTTTCCCAGACGAGCTATTGGCAGCATGTTCAGAACCACTGTTTCTGAGGCTAATTCTTGAACCGTAAGTCATAGACGCTCGATCTTGGCGGCATTCGTCTCAGCGCCTGGCAATTAGTATAGAAGCACTGTTTCCCACTGTTTCTGAGGCTAATTCTTGAACCGTAAGTCATAGACGCTAGATCTTGGCGGCATTCGTCTCAGCGCCTGGCAATTAGTATAGAAGCACTGTCTTTGACTTCTCTGGATGTTTCCCAGGCGAGCTATTGACAAGTAAATCCTAGACGCTCGATCTTGGTTATTTTCGCTTTCGCGGCTGGCAGCAAAGTTCAGAACCATGTTTCTGTGAATAACTTTTGAACCGTAAGTCACAGACGCTCGCTCTTGGCTGCATTCGTTTCAGCTCGTGGCAGCCAGTCTAAAAAACACAATCTTGGACTTCTCTGGATGTTTCCCAGGCGAGCTATTGGCAGCATGTTCAGAACCACTGTTTCTGAGGCTAATTCTTGAACCGTAAGTCATACACGCTCGATCTTGGCGGCATTCGTCTCAGCGCCTGGCAATTAGTATAGAAGCACTGTTTCCCACTGTTTCTGAGGCTAATTCTTGAACCGTAAGTCATAGACGCTAGATCTTGGCGGCATTCGTCTCAGCGCCTGGCAATTAGTATAGAAGCACTGTCTTTGACTTCTCTGGATGTTTCCCAGGCGAGCTTTTGACAAGTAAATCCTAGACGCTCGATCTTGGTTATTTTCGCTTTCGCGGCTGGCAGCAAAGTTCAGAACCATGTTTCTGTGAATAACTTTTGAACCGTAAGTCACAGACGCTCGCTCTTGGCTGCATTCGTTTCAGCTCGTGGCAGCCAGTCTAAAAAACACAATCTTGGACTTCTCTGGATGTTTCCCAGGCGAGCTATTGGCAGCATGTTCAGAACCACTGTTTCTGAGATTAATTCTTGAACCGTAAGTCATAGACGCTCGATCTTGGCGGCATTCGTCTCAGCGCCTGGCAATTAGTATAGAAGCACTGTTTCCCACTGTTTCTGAGGCTAATTCTTGAACCGTAAGTCATAGACGCTAGATCTTGGCGGCATTCGTCTCAGCGCCTGGCAATTAGTATAGAAGCACTGTCTTTGACTTCTCTGGATGTTTCCCAGGCGAGCTATTGACAAGTAAATCCTAGACGCTCGATCTTGGTTATTTTCGCTTTCGCGGCTGGCAGCAAAGTTCAGAACCATGTTTCTGTGAATAACTCTTGAACCGTAAGTCACAGACGCTCGCTCTTGGCTGCATTCGTTTCAGCTCGTGGCAGCCAGTCTAAAAAACACTATCTTGGACTTCTCTGGATGTTTCCCAGGCGAGCTATTGGCAGCATGTTCAGAACCAATGTTTCTGAGGCTAATTCTTGAACCGTAAGTCATAGACATTCGATCTTGGCGGCATTCGTCTCAGCGCCTGGCAATTAGTATAAAAGTACTGTTTCCCACTGTTTCTGAGGCTAATTCTTGAACCGTAAGTCATAGACGCTCGATCTTGGCGGCATTCGTCTCAGCGCCTGGCAATTAGTATAGAAGCACAGTCTTTGACTTCTCTGGATGTTTCCCAGGCGAGCTATTGACAAGAAAATCCTAGACGCTCGATCTTGGTTATTTTCGCTTTCGCGGCTGGCAGCAAAGTTCAGAACCATGTTTCTGTGAATAACTCTTAAACCGTAAGTCACAGACGCTCGCTCTTGGCTGCATTCGTTTCAGCTCGTGGCAGCCAGTCTAAAAAACACTATATTGGACTTCTCTGGATGTTTCCCAGACGAGCTATTGGCAGCATGTTCAGAACCACTGTTTCTGAGGCTAATTCTTGAACCGTAAGTCATAGACGCTCGATCTTGGCGGCATTCGTCTCAGCGCCTGGCAATTAGTATAGAAGCACTGTCTTTGACTTCTCTGGATGTTTCCCAGGCGAGCTATTGACAAGTAAATCCTAGACGCTCGATCTTGGTTATTTTCGCTTTCGCGGCTGGCAGCAAAGTTCAGAACCATGTTTCTGTGAATAACTCTTGAACGGTAAGTCACAGACTCTCGCTCTTGGCTGCATTCGTTTCAGCTCGTGGCAGCCAGTCTAAAAAACACTATCCTGGACTTCTCTGGATGTTTCTTAGGCGAGCTATTGGCAGCATGTTCAGAACCACTGTTTCTGAGGCTAATTCTTGAACCGTAAGTCATAGACGTTCGATCTTGGCGGCATTCGTCTCAGCGCCTGGCAATTAGTATAAAAGCACTGTTTCCCACTGTTTCTGAGGCTAATTCTTGAACCGTAAGTCATAGACGCTCGATCTTGGCGGCATTCGTCTCAGCACCTGGCAATTAGTATAGAAGCACAGTCTTTGACTTCTCTGGATGTTTCCCAGGCGAGCTATTGACAAGAAAATCCTAGACGCTCGATCTTGGTTATTTTCGCTTTCGCGGCTGGCAGCAAAGTTCAGAACCATGTTTCTGTGAATAACTCTTGAACCGTAAGTCACAGACGCTCGCTCTTGGCTGCATTCGTTTCAGCTCGTGGCAGCCAGTCTAAAAAAACACTATCTTGGACTTCTCTGGATGTTTCCCAGGCGAGCTATTGGCAGCATGTTCAGAACCACTGTTTCTGAGGCTAATTCTTGAACCGTAAGTCATAGACATTCGATCTTGGCGGCATTCGTCTCAGCGCCTGGCAATTAGTATAAAAGTACTGTTTCCCACTGTTTCTGAGGCTAATTCTTGAACCGTAAGTCATAGACGCTCGATCTTGGCGGCATTCGTCTCAGCGCCTGGCAATTAGTATAGAAGCACAGTCTTTGACTTCTCTGGATGTTTCCCAGGCGAGCTATTGACAAGAAAATCCTAGACGCTCGATCTTGGTTATTTTCGCTTTCGCGGCTGGCAGCAAAGTTCAGAACCATGTTTCTGTGAATAACTCTTGAACCGTAAGTCACAGACGCTCGCTCTTGGCTGCATTCGTTTCAGCTCGTGGCAGCCAGTCTAAAAAAACACTATCTTGGACTTCTCTGGATGTTTCCCAGGCGAGCTATTGGCAGCATGTTCAGAACCACTGTTTCTGAGGCTAATTCTTGAACCGTAAGTCATAGACGCTCGATCTTGGCGGCATTCGTCTCAGCGCCTGGCAATTAGTATAGAAGCACTGTCTTTGACTTCTCTGGATGTTTCCCAGGCGAGCTATTGACAAGTAAATCCTAGACGCTCGATCTTGGTTATTTTCGCTTTCGCGGCTGGCAGCAAAGTTTAGAACCATGTTTCTGTGAATAACTCTTGAACGGTAAGTCACAGACTCTCGCTCTTGGCTGCATTCGTTTCAGCTCGTGGCAGCCAGTCTAAAAAACACTATCCTGGACTTCTCTGGATGTTTCCCAGACGAGCTATTGGCAGCATGTTCAGAACCACTGTTTCTGAGGCTAATTCTTGAACCGTAAGTCATAGACGCTCGATCTTGGCGGCATTCGTCTCAGCGCCTGGCAATTAGTATAGAAGCACTGTTTCCCACTGTTTCTGAGGCTAATTCTTGAACCGTAAGTCATAGACGCTAGATCTTGGCGGCATTCGTCTCAGCGCCTGGCAATTAGTATAGAAGCACTGTCTTTGACTTCTCTGGATGTTTCCCAGGCGAGCTATTGACAAGTAAATCCTAGACGCTCGATCTTGGTTATTTTCGCTTTCGCGGCTGGCAGCAAAGTTCAGAACCATGTTTCTGTGAATAACTTTTGAACCGTAAGTCACAGACGCTCGCTCTTGGCTGCATTCGTTTCAGCTCGTGGCAGCCAGTCTAAAAAACACAATCTTGGACTTCTCTGGATGTTTCCCAGGCGAGCTATTGGCAGCATGTTCTGAACCACTGTTTCTGAGGCTAATTCTTGAACCGTAAGTCATACACGCTCGATCTTGGCGGCATTCGTCTCAGCGCCTGGCAATTAGTATAGAAGCACTGTTTCCCACTGTTTCTGAGGCTAATTCTTGAACCGTAAGTCATAGACGCTAGATCTTGGCGGCATTCGTCTCAGCGCCTGGCAATTAGTATAGAAGCACTGTCTTTGACTTCTCTGGATGTTTCCCAGGCGAGCTTTTGACAAGTAAATCCTAGACGCTCGATCTTGGTTATTTTCGCTTTCGCGGCTGGCAGCAAAGTTCAGAACCATGTTTCTGTGAATAACTTTTGAACCGTAAGTCACAGACGCTCGCTCTTGGCTGCATTCGTTTCAGCTCGTGGCAGCCAGTCTAAAAAACACAATCTTGGACTTCTCTGGATGTTTCCCAGGCGAGCTATTGGCAGCATGTTCAGAACCACTGTTTCTGAGATTAATTCTTGAACCGTAAGTCATAGACGCTCGATCTTGGCGGCATTCGTCTCAGCGCCTGGCAATTAGTATAGAAGCACTGTTTCCCACTGTTTCTGAGGCTAATTCTTGAACCGTAAGTCATAGACGCTAGATCTTGGCGGCATTCGTCTCAGCGCCTGGCAATTAGTATAGAAGCACTGTCTTTGACTTCTCTGGATGTTTCCCAGGCGAGCTATTGACAAGTAAATCCTAGACGCTCGATCTTGGTTATTTTCGCTTTCGCGGCTGGCAGCAAAGTTCAGAACCATGTTTCTGTGAATAACTCTTGAACCGTAAGTCACAGACGCTCGCTCTTGGCTGCATTCGTTTCAGCTCGTGGCAGCCAGTCTAAAAAACACTATCTTGGACTTCTCTGGATGTTTCCCAGGCGAGCTATTGGCAGCATGTTCAGAACCAATGTTTCTGAGGCTAATTCTTGAACCGTAAGTCATAGACGCTAGATCTTGGCGGCATTCGTCTCAGCGCCTGGCAATTAGTATAGAAGCACTGTTTCCCACTGTTTCTGAGGCTAATTCTTGAACCGTAAGTCATAGACGCTAGATCTTGGCGGCATTCGTCTCAGCGCCTGGCAATTAGTATAGAAGCACTGTCTTTGACTTCTCTGGATGTTTCCCAGGCGAGCTATTGACAAGTAAATCCTAGACGCTCGATCTTGGTTATTTTCGCTTTCGCGGCTGGCAGCAAAGTTCAGAACCATGTTTCTGTGAATAACTCTTGAACCGTAAGTCACAGACGCTCGCTCTTGGCTGCATTCGTTTCAGCTCGTGGCAGCCAGTCTAAAAAACACTATCTTGGACTTCTCTGGATGTTTCCCAGACGAGCTATTGGCAGCATGTTCAGAACCACTGTTTCTGAGGCTAATTCTTGAACCGTAAGTCATAGACGCTCGATCTTGGCGGCATTCGTCTCAGCGCCTGGCAATTAGTATAGAAGCACTGTTTCCCACTGTTTCTGAGGCTAATTCTTGAACCGTAAGTCATAGACGCTAGATCTTGGCGGCATTCGTCTCAGCGCCTGGCAATTAGTATAGAAGCACTGTCTTTGACTTCTCTGGATGTTTCCCAGGCGAGCTATTGACAAGTAAATCCTAGACGCTCGATCTTGGTTATTTTCGCTTTCGCGGCTGGCAGCAAAGTTCAGAACCATGTTTCTGTGAATAACTTTTGAACCGTAAGTCACAGACGCTCGCTCTTGGCTGCATTCGTTTCAGCTCGTGGCAGCCAGTCTAAAAAACACAATCTTGGACTTCTCTGGATGTTTCCCAGGCGAGCTATTGGCAGCATGTTCAGAACCACTGTTTCTGAGGCTAATTCTTGAACCGTAAGTCATACACGCTCGATCTTGGCGGCATTCGTCTCAGCGCCTGGCAATTAGTATAGAAGCACTGTTTCCCACTGTTTCTGAGGCTAATTCTTGAACCGTAAGTCATAGACGCTAGATCTTGGCGGCATTCGTCTCAGCGCCTGGCAATTAGTATAGAAGCACTGTCTTTGACTTCTCTGGATGTTTCCCAGGCGAGCTTTTGACAAGTAAATCCTAGACGCTCGATCTTGGTTATTTTCGCTTTCGCGGCTGGCAGCAAAGTTCAGAACCATGTTTCTGTGAATAACTTTTGAACCGTAAGTCACAGACGCTCGCTCTTGGCTGCATTCGTTTCAGCTCGTGGCAGCCAGTCTAAAAAACACAATCTTGGACTTCTCTGGATGTTTCCCAGGCGAGCTATTGGCAGCATGTTCAGAACCACTGTTTCTGAGATTAATTCTTGAACCGTAAGTCATAGACGCTCGATCTTGGCGGCATTCGTCTCAGCGCCTGGCAATTAGTATAGAAGCACTGTTTCCCACTGTTTCTGAGGCTAATTCTTGAACCGTAAGTCATAGACGCTAGATCTTGGCGGCATTCGTCTCAGCGCCTGGCAATTAGTATAGAAGCACTGTCTTTGACTTCTCTGGATGTTTCCCAGGCGAGCTATTGACAAGTAAATCCTAGACGCTCGATCTTGGTTATTTTCGCTTTCGCGGCTGGCAGCAAAGTTCAGAACCATGTTTCTGTGAATAACTCTTGAACCGTAAGTCACAGACGCTCGCTCTTGGCTGCATTCGTTTCAGCTCGTGGCAGCCAGTCTAAAAAACACTATCTTGGACTTCTCTGGATGTTTCCCAGGCGAGCTATTGGCAGCATGTTCAGAACCAATGTTTCTGAGGCTAATTCTTGAACCGTAAGTCATAGACGCTAGATCTTGGCGGCATTCGTCTCAGCGCCTGGCAATTAGTATAGAAGCACTGTTTCCCACTGTTTCTGAGGCTAATTCTTGAACCGTAAGTCATAGACGCTAGATCTTGGCGGCATTCGTCTCAGCGCCTGGCAATTAGTATAGAAGCACTGTCTTTGACTTCTCTGGATGTTTCCCAGGCGAGCTATTGACAAGTAAATCCTAGACGCTCGATCTTGGTTATTTTCGCTTTCGCGGCTGGCAGCAAAGTTCAGAACCATGTTTCTGTGAATAACTCTTGAACCGTAAGTCACAGACGCTCGCTCTTGGCTGCATTCGTTTCAGCTCGTGGCAGCCAGTCTAAAAAACACTATCTTGGACTTCTCTGGATGTTTCCCAGCCGAGCTATTGGCAGCATGTTCAGAACCAATGTTTCTGAGGCTAATTCTTGAACCGTAAGTCATAGACGCTAGATCTTGGCGGCATTCGTCTCAGCGCCTGGCAATTAGTATAGAAGCACTGTTTCCCACTGTTTCTGAGGCTAATTCTTGAACCGTAAGTCATAGACGCTAGATCTTGGCGGCATTCGTCTCAGCGCCTGGCAATTAGTATAGAAGCACTGTCTTTGACTTCTCTGGATGTTTCCCAGGCGAGCTATTGACAAGTAAATCCTAGACGCTCGATCTTGGTTATTTTCGCTTTCGCGGCTGGCAGCAAAGTTCAGAACCATGTTTCTGTGAATAACTCTTGAACCGTAAGTCACAGACGCTCGCTCTTGGCTGCATTCGTTTCAGCTCGTGGCAGCCAGTCTAAAAAACACTATCTTGGACTTCTCTGGATGTTTCCCAGACGAGCTATTGGCAGCATGTTCAGAACCACTGTTTCTGAGGCTAATTCTTGAACCGTAAGTCATAGACGCTCGATCTTGGCGGCATTCGTCTCAGCGCCTGGCAATTAGTATAGAAGCACTGTTTCCCACTGTTTCTGAGGCTAATTCTTGAACCGTAAGTCATAGACGCTAGATCTTGGCGGCATTCGTCTCAGCGCCTGGCAATTAGTATAGAAGCACTGTCTTTGACTTCTCTGGATGTTTCCCAGGCGAGCTATTGACAAGTAAATCCTAGACGCTCGATCTTGGTTATTTTCGCTTTCGCGGCTGGCAGCAAAGTTCAGAACCATGTTTCTGTGAATAACTTTTGAACCGTAAGTCACAGACGCTCGCTCTTGGCTGCATTCGTTTCAGCTCGTGGCAGCCAGTCTAAAAAACACAATCTTGGACTTCTCTGGATGTTTCCCAGGCGAGCTATTGGCAGCATGTTCAGAACCACTGTTTCTGAGGCTAATTCTTGAACCGTAAGTCATACACGCTCGATCTTGGCGGCATTCGTCTCAGCGCCTGGCAATTAGTATAGAAGCACTGTTTCCCACTGTTTCTGAGGCTAATTCTTGAACCGTAAGTCATAGACGCTAGATCTTGGCGGCATTCGTCTCAGCGCCTGGCAATTAGTATAGAAGCACTGTCTTTGACTTCTCTGGATGTTTCCCAGGCGAGCTATTGACAAGTAAATCCTAGACGCTCGATCTTGGTTATTTTCGCTTTCGCGGCTGGCAGCAAAGTTCAGAACCATGTTTCTGTGAATAACTCTTGAACCGTAAGTCACAGACGCTCGCTCTTGGCTGCATTCGTTTCAGCTCGTGGCAGCCAGTCTAAAAAACACTATCTTGGACTTCTCTGGATTTTTCCCAGGCGAGCTATTGGCAGCATGTTCAGAACCACTGTTTCTGAGGCTAATTCTTGAACCGTAAGGCATACACGCTCGATCTTGGCGGCATTCGTCTCAGCGCCTGGCAATTAGTATAGAAGTACTGTTTCCCACTGTTTCTGAGGCTAATTCTTGAACCGTAAGTCATAGACGCTAGATCTTGGCGGCATTCGTCTCAGCGCCTGGCAATTAGTATAGAAGCACTGTCTTTGACTTCTCTGGATGTTTCCCAGGCGAGCTATTGACAAGTAAATCCTAGACGCTCGATCTTGGTTATTTTCGCTTTCGCGGCTGGCAGCAAAGTTCAGAACCATGTTTCTGTGAATAACTCTTGAACCGTAAGTCACAGACGCTCGCTCTTGGCTGCATTCGTTTCAGCTCGTGGCAGCCAGTCTAAAAAACACAATCTTGGACTTCTCTGGATGTTTCCCAGGCGAGCTATTGGCAGCATGTTCAGAACCACTGTTTCTGAGGCTAATTCTTGAACCGTAAGTCATACACGCTCGATCTTGGCGGCATTCGTCTCAGCGCCTGGCAATTAGTTTAGAAGCACTGTTTCCCACTGTTTCTGAGGCTAATTCTTGAACCGTAAGTCATAGACGCTAGATCTTGGCGGCATTCGTCTCAGCGCCTGGCAATTAGTATAGAAGCACTGTCTTTGACTTCTCTGGATGTTTCCCAGGCGAGCTTTTGACAAGTAAATCCTAGACGCTCGATCTTGGTTATTTTCGCTTTCGCGGCTGGCAGCAAAGTTCAGAACCATGTTTCTGTGAATAACTTTTGAACCGTAAGTCACAGACGCTCGCTCTTGGCTGCATTCGTTTCAGCTCGTGGCAGCCAGTCTAAAAAACACAATCTTGGACTTCTCTGGATGTTTCCCAGGCGAGCTATTGGCAGCATGTTCAGAACCACTGTTTCTGAGACTAATTCTTGAACCGTAAGTCATAGACGCTCGATCTTGGCGGCATTCGTCTCAGCACCTGGCAATTAGTATAGAAGCACTGTTTCCCACTGTTTCTGAGGCTAATTCTTGAACCGTAAGTCATAGACGCTAGATCTTGGCGGCATTCGTCTCAGCGCCTGGCAATTAGTATAGAAGCACTGTCTTTGACTTCTCTGGATGTTTCCCAGGCGAGCTATTGACAAGTAAATCCTAGACGCTCGATCTTGGTTATTTTCGCTTTCGCGGCTGGCAGCAAAGTTCAGAACCATGTTTCTGTGAATAACTCTTGAACCGTAAGTCACAGACGCTCGCTCTTGGCTGCATTCGTTTCAGCTCGTGGCAGCCAGTCTAAAAAACACTATCTTGGACTTCTCTGGATGTTTCCCAGGCGAGCTATTGGCAGCATGTTCAGAACCAATGTTTCTGAGGCTAATTCTTGAACCGTAAGTCATAGACGCTAGATCTTGGCGGCATTCGTCTCAGCGCCTGGCAATTAGTATAGAAGCACTGTTTCCCACTGTTTCTGAGGCTAATTCTTGAACCGTAAGTCATAGACGCTAGATCTTGGCGGCATTCGTCTCAGCGCCTGGCAATTAGTATAGAAGCACTGTCTTTGACTTCTCTGGATGTTTCCCAGGCGAGCTATTGACAAGTAAATCCTAGACGCTCGATCTTGGTTATTTTCGCTTTCGCGGCTGGCAGCAAAGTTCAGAACCATGTTTCTGTGAATAACTCTTGAACCGTAAGTCACAGACGCTCGCTCTTGGCTGCATTCGTTTCAGCTCGTGGCAGCCAGTCTAAAAAACACTATCTTGGACTTCTCTGGATGTTTCCCAGACGAGCTATTGGCAGCATGTTCAGAACCACTGTATCTGAGGCTAATTCTTGAACCGTAAGTCATAGACGCTCGATCTTGGCGGCATTCGTCTCAGCGCCTGGCAATTAGTATAGAAGCACTGTTTCCCACTGTTTCTGAGGCTAATTCTTGAACCGTAAGTCATAGACGCTAGATCTTGGCGGCATTCGTCTCAGCGCCTGGCAATTAGTATAGAAGCACTGTCTTTGACTTCTCTGGATGTTTCCCAGGCGAGCTATTGACAAGTAAATCCTAGACGCTCGATCTTGGTTATTTTCGCTTTCGCGGCTGGCAGCAAAGTTCAGAACCATGTTTCTGTGAATAACTTTTGAACCGTAAGTCACAGACGCTCGCTCTTGGCTGCATTCGTTTCAGCTCGTGGCAGCCAGTCTAAAAAACACAATCTTGGACTTCTCTGGATGTTTCCCAGGCGAGCTATTGGCAGCATGTTCAGAACCACTGTTTCTGAGGCTAATTCTTGAACCGTAAGTCATACACGCTCGATCTTGGCGGCATTCGTCTCAGCGCCTGGCAATTAGTATAGAAGCACTGTTTCCCACTGTTTCTGAGGCTAATTCTTGAACCGTAAGTCATAGACGCTAGATCTTGGCGGCATTCGTCTCAGCGCCTGGCAATTAGTATAGAAGCACTGTCTTTGACTTCTCTGGATGTTTCCCAGGCGAGCTATTGACAAGTAAATCCTAGACGCTCGATCTTGGTTATTTTCGCTTTCGCGGCTGGCAGCAAAGTTCAGAACCATGTTTCTGTGAATAACTCTTGAACCGTAAGTCACAGACGCTCGCTCTTGGCTGCATTCGTTTCAGCTCGTGGCAGCCAGTCTAAAAAACACTATCTTGGACTTCTCTGGATTTTTCCCAGGCGAGCTATTGGCAGCATGTTCAGAACCACTGTTTCTGAGGCTAATTCTTGAACCGTAAGTCATACACGCTCGATCTTGGCGGCATTCGTCTCAGCGCCTGGCAATTAGTATAGAAGTACTGTTTCCCACTGTTTCTGAGGCTAATTCTTGAACCGTAAGTCATAGACGCTAGATCTTGGCGGCATTCGTCTCAGCGCCTGGCAATTAGTATAGAAGCACTGTCTTTGACTTCTCTGGATGTTTCCCAGGCGAGCTATTGACAAGTAAATCCTAGACGCTCGATCTTGGTTATTTTCGCTTTCGCGGCTGGCAGCAAAGTTCAGAACCATGTTTCTGTGAATAACTCTTGAACCGTAAGTCACAGACGCTCGCTCTTGGCTGCATTCGTTTCAGCTCGTGGCAGCCAGTCTAAAAAACACTATCTTGGACTTCTCTGGATGTTTCCCAGGCGAGCTATTGGCAGCATGTTCAGAACCACTGTTTCTGAGGCTAATTCTTGAACCGTAAGTCATACACGCTCGATCTTGGCGGCATTCGTCTCAGCGCCTGGCAATTAGTATAGAAGTACTGTTTCCCACTGTTTCTGAGGCTAATTCTTGAACCGTAAGTCATAGACGCAAGATCTTGGCGGCATTCGTCTCAGCGCCTGGCAATTAGTATAGAAGCACTGTCTTTGACTTCTCTGGATGTTTCCCAGGCGAGCTTTTGACAAGTAAATCCTAGACGCTCGATCTTGGTTATTTTCGCTTTCGCGGCTGGCAGCAAAGTTCAGAACCATGTTTCTGTGAATAACTTTTGAACCGTAAGTCACAGACGCTCGCTCTTGGCTGCATTCGTTTCAGCTCGTGGCAGCCAGTCTAAAAAACACAATCTTGGACTTCTCTGGATGTTTCCCAGGCGAGCTATTGGCAGCATGTTCAGAACCACTGTTTCTGAGGCTAATTCTTGAACCGTAAGTCATACACGCTCGATCTTGGCGGCATTCGTCTCAGCGCCTGGCAATTAGTATAGAAGCACTGTTTCCCACTGTTTCTGAGGCTAATTCTTGAACCGTAAGTCATAGACGCTAGATCTTGGCGGCATTCGTCTCAGCGCCTGGCAATTAGTATAGAAGCACTGTCTTTGACTTCTCTGGATGTTTCCCAGGCGAGCTTTTGACAAGTAAATCCTAGACGCTCGATCTTGGTTATTTTCGCTTTCGCGGCTGGCAGCAAAGTTCAGAACCATGTTTCTGTGAATAACTTTTGAACCGTAAGTCACAGACGCTCGCTCTTGGCTGCATTCGTTTCAGCTCGTGGCAGCCAGTCTAAAAAACACAATCTTGGACTTCTCTGGATGTTTCCCAGTCGAGCTATTGGCAGCATGTTCAGAACCACTGTTTCTGAGGCTAATTCTTGAACCGTAAGTCATAGACGCTCGATCTTGGCGGCATTCGTCTCAGCGCCTGGCAATTAGTATAGAAGCACTGTTTCCCACTGTTTCTGAGGCTAATTCTTGAACCGTAAGTCATAGACGCTAGATCTTGGCGGCATTCGTCTCAGCGCCTGGCAATTAGTATAGAAGCACTGTCTTTGACTTCTCTGGATGTTTCCCAGGCGAGCTATTGACAAGTAAATCCTAGACGCTCGATCTTGGTTATTTTCGCTTTCGCGGCTGGCAGCAAAGTTCAGAACCATGTTTCTGTGAATAACTCTTGAACCGTAAGTCACAGACGCTCGCTCTTGGCTGCATTCGTTTCAGCTCGTGGCAGCCAGTCTAAAAAACACTATCTTGGACTTCTCTGGATGTTTCCCAGGCGAGCTATTGGCAGCATGTTCAGAACCAATGTTTCTGAGGCTAATTCTTGAACCGTAAGTCATAGACGCTAGATCTTGGCGGCATTCGTCTCAGCGCCTGGCAATTAGTATAGAAGCACTGTTTCCCACTGTTTCTGAGGCTAATTCTTGAACCGTAAGTCATAGACGCTAGATCTTGGCGGCATTCGTCTCAGCGTCTGGCAATTAGTATAGAAGCACTGTCTTTGACTTCTCTGGATGTTTCCCAGGCGAGCTATTGACAAGTAAATCCTAGACGCTCGATCTTGGTTATTTTCGCTTTCGCGGCTGGCAGCAAAGTTCAGAACCATGTTTCTGTGAATAACTCTTGAACCGTAAGTCACAGACGCTCGCTCTTGGCTGCATTCGTTTCAGCTCGTGGCAGCCAGTCTAAAAAACACTATCTTGGACTTCTCTGGATGTTTCCCAGACGAGCTATTGGCAGCATGTTCAGAACCACTGTTTCTGAGGCTAATTCTTGAACCGTAAGTCATAGACGCTCGATCTTGGCGGCATTCGTCTCAGCGCCTGGCAATTAGTATAGAAGCACCGTTTCCCACTGTTTCTGAGGCTAATTCTTGAACCGTAAGTCATAGACGCTAGATCTTGGCGGCATTCGTCTCAGCGCCTGGCAATTAGTATAGAAGCACTGTCTTTGACTTCTCTGGATGTTTCCCAGGCGAGCTATTGACAAGTAAATCCTAGACGCTCGATCTTGGTTATTTTCGCTTTCGCGGCTGGCAGCAAAGTTCAGAACCATGTTTCTGTGAATAACTTTTGAACCGTAAGTCACAGACGCTCGCTCTTGGCTGCATTCGTTTCAGCTCGTGGCAGCCAGTCTAAAAAACACAATCTTGGACTTCTCTGGATGTTTCCCAGGCGAGCTATTGGCAGCATGTTCAGAACCACTGTTTCTGAGGCTAATTCTTGAACCGTAAGTCATAGACGCTCGATCTTGGCGGCATTCGTCTCAGCGCCTGGCAATTAGTATAGAAGCACTGTTTCCCACTGTTTCTGAGGCTAATTCTTGAACCGTAAGTCATAGACGCTAGATCTTGGCGGCATTCGTCTCAGCGCCTGGCAATTAGTATAGAAGCACTGTCTTTGACTTCTCTGGATGTTTCCCAGGCGAGCTTTTGACAAGTAAATCCTAGACGCTCGATCTTGGTTATTTTCGCTTTCGCGGCTGGCAGCAAAGTTCAGAACCATGTTTCTGTGAATAACTTTTGAACCGTAAGTCACAGACGCTCGCTCTTGGCTGCATTCGTTTCAGCTCGTGGCAGCCATTCTAAAAAACACAATCTTGGACTTCTCTGGATGTTTCCCAGGCGAGCTATTGGCAGCATGTTCAGAACCACTGTTTCTGAGGCTAATTCTTGAACCGTAAGTCATAGACGCTAGATCTTGGCGGCATTCGTCTCAGCGCCTGGCAATTAGTATAGAAGCACTGTCTTTGACTTCTCTGGATGTTTCCCAGGCGAGCTATTGACAAGTAAATCCTAGACGCTCGATCTTGGTTATTTTCGCTTTCGCGGCTGGCAGCAAAGTTCAGAACCATGTTTCTGTGAATAACTCTTGAACCGTAAGTCACAGACGCTCGCTCTTGGCTGCATTCGTTTCAGCTCGTGGCAGCCAGTCTAAAAAACACTATCTTGGACTTCTCTGGATGTTTCCCAGACGAGCTATTGGCAGCATGTTCAGAACCACTGTATCTGAGGCTAATTCTTGAACCGTAAGGCATAGACGCTCGATCTTGGCGGCATTCGTCTCAGCGCCTGGCAATTAGTATAGAAGCACTGTTTCCCACTGTTTCTGAGGCTAATTCTTGAACCGTAAGTCATAGATCTTGGCGGCATTCGTCTCAGCGCCTGGCAATTAGTATAGAAGCACTGTCTTTGACTTCTCTGGATGTTTCCCAGGCGAGCTATTGACAAGTAAATCCTAGACGCTCGATCTTGGTTATTTTCGCTTTCGCGGCTGGCAGCAAAGTTCAGAACCATGTTTCTGTGAATAACTTTTGAACCGTAAGTCACAGACGCTCGCTCTTGGCTGCATTCGTTTCAGCTCGTGGCAGCCAGTCTAAAAAACACAATCTTGGACTTCTCTGGATGTTTCCCAGGCGAGCTATTGGCAGCATGTTCAGAACCACTGTTTCTGAGGCTAATTCTTGAACCGTAAGTCATACACGCTCGATCTTGGCGGCATTCGTCTCAGCGCCTGGCAATTAGTATAGAAGCACTGTTTCCCACTGTTTCTGAGGCTAATTCTTGAACCGTAAGTCATAGACGCTAGATCTTGGCGGCATTCGTCTCAGCGCCTGGCAATTAGTATAGAAGCACTGTCTTTGACTTCTCTGGATGTTTCCCAGGCGAGCTATTGACAAGTAAATCCTAGACGCTCGATCTTGGTTATTTTCGCTTTCGCGGCTGGCAGCAAAGTTCAGAACCATGTTTCTGTGAATAACTCTTGAACCGTAAGTCACAGACGCTCGCTCTTGGCTGCATTCGTTTCAGCTCGTGGCAGCCAGTCTAAAAAACACTATCTTGGACTTCTCTGGATTTTTCCCAGGCGAGCTATTGGCAGCATGTTCAGAACCACTGTTTCTGAGGCTAATTCTTGAACCGTAAGTCATACACGCTCGATCTTGGCGGCATTCGTCTCAGCGCCTGGCAATTAGTATAGAAGTACTGTTTCCCACTGTTTCTGAGGCTAATTCTTGAACCGTAAGTCATAGACGCTAGATCTTGGCGGCATTCGTCTCAGCGCCTGGCAATTAGTATAGAAGCACTGTCTTTGACTTCTCTGGATGTTTCCCAGGCGAGCTATTGACAAGTAAATCCTAGACGCTCGATCTTGGTTATTTTCGCTTTCGCGGCTGGCAGCAAAGTTCAGAACCATGTTTCTGTGAATAACTCTTGAACCGTAAGTCACAGACGCTCGCTCTTGGCTGCATTCGTTTCAGCTCGTGGCAGCCAGTCTAAAAAACACTATCTTGGACTTCTCTGGATGTTTCCCAGGCGAGCTATTGGCAGCATGTTCAGAACCACTGTTTCTGAGGCTAATTCTTGAACCGTAAGTCATACACGCTCGATCTTGGCGGCATTCGTCTCAGCGCCTGGCAATTAGTATAGAAGTACTGTTTCCCACTGTTTCTGAGGCTAATTCTTGAACCGTAAGTCATAGACGCAAGATCTTGGCGGCATTCGTCTCAGCGCCTGGCAATTAGTATAGAAGCACTGTCTTTGACTTCTCTGGATGTTTCCCAGGCGAGCTTTTGACAAGTAAATCCTAGACGCTCGATCTTGGTTATTTTCGCTTTCGCGGCTGGCAGCAAAGTTCAGAACCATGTTTCTGTGAATAACTTTTGAACCGTAAGTCACAGACGCTCGCTCTTGGCTGCATTCGTTTCAGCTCGTGGCAGCCAGTCTAAAAAACACAATCTTGGACTTCTCTGGATGTTTCCCAGGCGAGCTATTGGCAGCATGTTCAGAACCACTGTTTCTGAGGCTAATTCTTGAACCGTAAGTCATAGACGCTCGTTCTTGGCGGCATTCGTCTCAGCGCCTGGCAATTAGTATAGAAGCACTGTTTCCCACTGTTTCTGAGGCTAATTCTTGAACCGTAAGTCATAGACGCTAGATCTTGGCGGCATTCGTCTCAGCGCCTGGCAATTAGTATAGAAGCACTGTCTTTGACTTCTCTGGATGTTTCCCAGGCGAGCTTTTGACAAGTAAATCCTAGACGCTCGATCTTGGTTATTTTCGCTTTCGCGGCTGGCAGCAAAGTTCAGAACCATGTTTCTGTGAATAACTTTTGAACCGTAAGTCACAGACGCTCGCTCTTGGCTGCATTCGTTTCAGCTCGTGGCAGCCAGTCTAAAAAACACAATCTTGGACTTCTCTGGATGTTTCCCAGGCGAGCTATTGGCAGCATGTTCAGAACCACTGTTTCTGAGGCTAATTCTTGAACCGTAAGTCATAGACGCTCGATCTTGGCGGCATTCGTCTCAGCGCCTGGCAATTAGTATAGAAGCACTGTTTCCCACTGTTTCTGAGGCTAATTCTTGAACCGTAAGTCATAGACGCTAGATCTTGGCGGCATTCGTCTCAGCGCCTGGCAATTAGTATAGAAGCACTGTCTTTGACTTCTCTGGATGTTTCCCAGGCGAGCTTTTGACAAGTAAATCCTAGACGCTCGATCTTGGTTATTTTCGCTTTCGCGGCTGGCAGCAAAGTTCAGAACCATGTTTCTGTGAATAACTTTTGAACCGTAAGTCACAGACGCTCGCTCTTGGCTGCATTCGTTTCAGCTCGTGGCAGCCAGTCTAAAAAACACAATCTTGGACTTCTCTGGATGTTTCCCAGGCGAGCTATTGGCAGCATGTTCAGAACCACTGTTTCTGAGGCTAATTCTTGAACCGTAAGTCATAGACGCTCGATCTTGGCGGCATTCGTCTCAGCGCCTGGCAATTAGTATAGAAGCACTGTTTCCCACTGTTTCTGAGGCTAATTCTTGAACCGTAAGTCATAGACGCTAGATCTTGGCGGCATTCGTCTCAGCGTCTGGCAATTAGTATAGAAGCACTGTCTTTGACTTCTCTGGATGTTTCCCAGGCGAGCTATTGACAAGTAAATCCTAGACGCTCGATCTTGGTTATTTTCGCTTTCGCGGCTGGCAGCAAAGTTCAGAACCATGTTTCTGTGAATAACTCTTGAACCGTAAGTCACAGACGCTCGCTCTTGGCTGCATTCGTTTCAGCTCGTGGCAGCCAGTCTAAAAAACACTATCTTGGACTTCTCTGGATGTTTCCCAGACGAGCTATTGGCAGCATGTTCAGAACCACTGTTTCTGAGGCTAATTCTTGAACCGTAAGTCATAGACGCTCGATCTTGGCGGCATTCGTCTCAGCGCCTGGCAATTAGTATAGAAGCACTGTTTCCCACTGTTTCTGAGGCTAATTCTTGAACCGTAAGTCATAGACGCTAGATCTTGGCGGCATTCGTCTCAGCGCCTGGCAATTAGTATAGAAGCACTGTCTTTGACTTCTCTGGATGTTTCCCAGGCGAGCTATTGACAAGTAAATCCTAGACGCTCGATCTTGGTTATTTTCGCTTTCGCGGCTGGCAGCAAAGTTCAGAACCATGTTTCTGTGAATAACTTTTGAACCGTAAGTCACAGACGCTCGCTCTTGGCTGCATTCGTTTCAGCTCGTGGCAGCCAGTCTAAAAAACACAATCTTGGACTTCTCTGGATGTTTCCCAGGCGAGCTATTGGCAGCATGTTCAGAACCACTGTTTCTGAGGCTAATTCTTGAACCGTAAGTCATAGACGCTCGATCTTGGCGGCATTCGTCTCAGCGCCTGGCAATTAGTATAGAAGCACTGTTTCCCACTGTTTCTGAGGCTAATTCTTGAACCGTAAGTCATAGACGCTAGATCTTGGCGGCATTCGTCTCAGCGCCTGGCAATTAGTATAGAAGCACTGTCTTTGACTTCTCTGGATGTTTCCCAGGCGAGCTTTTGACAAGTAAATCCTAGACGCTCGATCTTGGTTATTTTCGCTTTCGCGGCTGGCAGCAAAGTTCAGAACCATGTTTCTGTGAATAACTTTTGAACCGTAAGTCACAGACGCTCGCTCTTGGCTGCATTCGTTTCAGCTCGTGGCAGCCATTCTAAAAAACACAATCTTGGACTTCTCTGGATGTTTCCCAGGCGAGCTATTGGCAGCATGTTCAGAACCACTGTTTCTGAGGCTAATTCTTGAACCGTAAGTCATAGACGCTAGATCTTGGCGGCATTCGTCTCAGCGCCTGGCAATTAGTATAGAAGCACTGTCTTTGACTTCTCTGGATGTTTCCCAGGCGAGCTATTGACAAGTAAATCCTAGACGCTCGATCTTGGTTATTTTCGCTTTCGCGGCTGGCAGCAAAGTTCAGAACCATGTTTCTGTGAATAACTTTTGAACCGTAAGTCACAGACGCTCGCTCTTGGCTGCATTCGTTTCAGCTCGTGGCAGCCAGTCTAAAAAACACAATCTTGGACTTCTCTGGATGTTTCCCAGGCGAGCTATTGGCAGCATGTTCAGAACCACTGTTTCTGAGGCTAATTCTTGAACCGTATGTCATACACGCTCGATCTTGGCGGCATTCGTCTCAGCGCCTGGCAATTAGTATAGAAGCACTGTTTCCCACTGTTTCTGAGGCTAATTCTTGAACCGTAAGTCATAGACGCTAGATCTTGGCGGCATTCGTCTCAGCGCCTGGCAATTAGTATAGAAGCACTGTCTTTGACTTCTCTGGATGTTTCCCAGGCGAGCTATTGACAAGTAAATCCTAGACGCTCGATCTTGGTTATTTTCGCTTTCGCGGCTGGCAGCAAAGTTCAGAACCATGTTTCTGTGAATAACTCTTGAACCGTAAGTCACAGACGCTCGCTCTTGGCTGCATTCGTTTCAGCTCGTGGCAGCCAGTCTAAAAAACACTATCTTGGACTTCTCTGGATGTTTCCCAGGCGAGCTATTGGCAGCATGTTCAGAACCACTGTTTCTGAGGCTAATTCTTGAACCGTAAGTCATACACGCTCGATCTTGGCGGCATTCGTCTCAGCGCCTGGCAATTAGTATAGAAGTACTGTTTCCCACTGTTTCTGAGGCTAATTCTTGAACCGTAAGTCATAGACGCAAGATCTTGGCGGCATTCGTCTCAGCGCCTGGCAATTAGTATAGAAGCACTGTCTTTGACTTCTCTGGATGTTTCCCAGGCGAGCTTTTGACAAGTAAATCCTAGACGCTCGATCTTGGTTATTTTCGCTTTCGCGGCTGGCAGCAAAGTTCAGAACCATGTTTCTGTG
>NW_027463740.1:0-71484 GCF_050947455.1 Rhinoderma darwinii | reverse complement strand
GCCACCTACTGGAGGGGGTCTATGTAATAGCAGTATAGTGGAGGACAGCACCACCTACTGGAGGGGTCTATGTAATAGCAGTACAGTGGAGAACAGCGCCACCTATTGGAAGGTTCTATATAATAGCAGTATAGTGGAGGACAGCACCACCTATTGGAATGTTCTATGTCATAGCAGTATAGTGGAGGATAGCGCCACCTATTGGAAGGTTCTATGTAATAGCAGTACAGTGGAGAACAGCGCCACCTATTGGAAGGTTCTATGTAATAGCAGTATAGTGGAGGACAGCGCCACCTATTGGAAGGTTCTATGTAATAGCAGTATAGTGGAGGACAGCGCCACCTATTGGAAGGTTCTATGTAATAGCATTATAGTGGAGGACAGCGCCACCTATTGGAATGTTCTATGTAATAGCAGTATAGTGGAGGACAGCGCCACCTATTGGAAGGTTCTATGTAATAGCAGTATAGTGGAGGACAGCGCCACCTATTGGAAGGTTCTATGTAATAGCAGTATAGTGGAGGACAGCGCCACCTATTGGAATGTTCTATGTAATAGCAGTATAGTGGAGGATAGCGCCACCTATTGGAAGGTTCTATGTAATAGCAGTACAGTGGAGAACAGCGCCACCTATTGGAAGGTTCTATGTAATAGCAGTATAGTGGAGGACAGCGCCACCTATTGGAAGGTTCTATGTAATAGCAGTATAGTGGAGGACAGCGCCACCTATGGGTAGGTTCTATATAATAGCAGTATAGTGGAGGACAGCGCCACCTATTGGAATGTTCTATGTAATAGCAGTATAGTGGAGGACAGCGCCACCTATTGGAAGGTTCTATGTAATAGCAGTATAGTGGAGGACAGCGCCACCTATTGGAATGTTCTATGTAATAGCAGTATAGTGGAGGACAGCGTCACATATTGGAAGGTTCTATGTAATAGCAGTATAGTGGATGGGTCTATGTAATAGCAGTATAGTGGAGGACAGCGCCACCTATTGGAAGGTTCTATGTATTAGCAGTATAGTGGAGGACAGCGCAACCTATTGGAAGGTTCTATGTAATAGCAGTATAGTGGAGGACAGCGCCACCTATTGGAAGGTTCTATGTAATAGCAGTATAGTGGAGAACAGCGCCACCTACTGGAGGGGTCTATGTAATAGCAGTATAGTGGAGGACAGCGCCACCTATTGGAAGGTTCTATGTAATAGCAGTATAGTGGAGAACAGCGCCACCTACTGGAGGGGTCTATGTAATAGCAGTATAGTGGAGGACAGCGCCACCTACTGGAGGGGTCTATGTAATAGCAGTATAGTGGAGGACAGCGCCACCTATTGGAAAGTTCTATGTAATAGCAGTATAGTGGAGGACAGCGCCACCTATTGGAAGGTTCTATGTAATAGCAGTATAGTGGAGAACAGCGCCACCTACTGGAGGGTTCTATGTAATAGCAGTATAGTGGAGGACAGCGCCACCTACTGGAGGGGTCTATGTAATAGCAGTACAGTGGAGAACAGCGCCACCTATTGGAAGGTTCTATATAATAGCAGAATAGTGGAGGACAGCGCCACCTATTGGAATGTTCTTATGTAATAGCAGTATAGTGGAGGACAGCGCCACCTATTGGAATGTTCTATGTAATAGCAGTATAGTGGAGGGCAGCGCCACCTATTGGAAGGTTCTATGTAATAGCATTATAGTGGAGGACAGCGCCACCTATTGGAATGTTCTATGTAATAGCAGTATAGTGGAGGACAGCGCCACCTATTGGAATGTTCTATGTAATAGCAGTATAGTGGAGGGCAGCGCCACCTATTGGAAGGTTCTATGTAATAGCATTATAGTGGAGGACAGCGCCACCTATTGGAATGTTCTATGTAATAGCAGTATAGTGGAGGACAGCGCCACCTATTGGAAGGTTCTATGTAATAGCAGTATAGTGGAGGACAGCGCCACCTATTGGAAGGTTCTATGTAATAGCAGTATAGTGGAGGACAGCGCCACCTATTGGAATGTTCTATGTCATAGCAGTACAGTGGAGAACAGCGCCACCTATTGAAAGGTTCTATGTAATAGCAGTATAGTGGAGGACAGCGCCACCTATTGGAAGGTTCTATGTAATAGCAGTATAGTGGAGGACAGCGCCACCTATTGGAAGGTTCTATATAATAGCAGTATAGTGGAGGACAGCGCCACCTATTGGAATGTTCTATGTAATAGCAGTATAGTGAAGGACAGTGCCACCTATTGGAATGTTCTATGTAATAGCAGTATAGTGGAGTACAGCGCCACATATTGGAAGGTTCTATGTAATAGCAGTTTAGTGGATGGGTCTATGTAATAGCAGTATAGTGGAGGACAGCGCCACCTATTGCAAGGTTCTATGTATTAGCAGTATAGTGGAGGACAGTGCCACCTATTGGAAGGTTCTATGTAATAGCAGTACAGTGGAGGACAGCGCCACCTATTGGAAGGTTCTATGTAATAGCAGTATAGTGGAGGACAGCGCCACCTATTGGAAGGTTCTATGTATAAGCAGTATAGTGGAGGACAGCGCCACCTACTGGAGGGTTCTATGTAATAGCAGTATAGTGGAGGGCAGCGCCACCTATTGGAAGGTTCTATGTAATAGCATTATAGTGGAGGACAGCGCCACCTATTGGAATGTTCTATGTAATAGCAGTATAGTGGAGGGCAGCGCCACCTATTGGAAGGTTCTATGTAATAGCATTATAGTGGAGGACAGCGCCACCTATTGGAATGTTCTATGTAATAGCAGTATAGTGGAGGACAGCGCCACCTATTGGAAGGTTCTATGTAATAGCAGTATAGTGGAGGACAGCGCCACCTATTGGAAGGTTCTATGTATAAGCAGTATAGTGGAGGACAGCGCCACCTATTGGAATGTTCTATGTAATAGCAGTATAGTGGAGGACAGCGCCACCTATTGGAAGGTTCTATGTAATAGCAGTATAGTGGAGGACAGCGCCACCTATTGGAAGTTTCTATGTAATAGCAGTATAGTGGAGGACAGCGCCACCTATTGGAATGTTCTGTGTAATAGCAGTATAGTGGAGGACAGCGCCACCTATTGGAAGGTTCTATATAATAGCAGTATAGTGGAGGACAGCGCCACCTATTGGAAGGTTCTATGTAATAGCAGTATAGTGGAGGACAGCGCCACCTATTGGAGGGTTCTATATAATAGCAGTATAGTGGAGGACAGCGCCACCTATTGGAATGTTCTATGTAATAGCAGTATAGTGGAGGACAGCGCCACCTATTGGAAGGTTCTATGTAGTAGCAGTATAGTGGAGGACAGCGCCACCTATTGTAATGTTCTATGTAATAGCAGTATAGTGGAGGACAGCGCCACCTATTGGAAGGTTCTATGTAATAGCAGTATAGTGGAGGACAGCGCCACCTATTGGAATGTTCTATGTAATAGCAGTATAGTGGAGGACAGTGCCACCTATTGGAAGGTTCTATGTAATAGCAGTATAGTGGAGGACAGCGCCACCTATTGGAAGGTTCTATGTAATAGCAGTATAGTGGAGGACAGCGCCACATATTGGAAGGTTCTATGTAATAGCAGTATAGTGGATGGGTCTATGTAATAGCAGTATAGTGGAGGACAGCGCCACCTATTGGAAGGTTCTATGTATTAGCAGTATAGTGGAGGACAGCGCCACCTATTGGAAGGTTCTATGTAATAGCAGTATAGTGGAGGACAGCACCACCTATTGGAATGTTCTATGTAATAGCAGTATAGTGGAGGAGAGCGCCACCTATTGGAAGGTTCTATGTAATAGCAGTATAGTGGACAACAGCGCCACCTACTGGAGGGATCTATGTAATAGCAGTATAGTGGAGGACAGCGCCACCTACTGGAGGGGTCTATGTAATTGCAGTATAGTGGAGGACAGCGCCACCTATTGGAAGGTTCTATGTAATAGCAGTATAGTGGAGGACAGCGCCACCTATTGGAAGGTTCTATGTAATAGCAGTATAGTGGAGAACAGCGCCACCTACTGGAGGGGTCTATGTAATAGCAGTATAGTGGAGGACAGCGCCACCTACTGGAGGGGTCTATGTAATAGCAGTACAGTGGAGAACAGCGCCACTTATTGGAAGGTTCTATATAATAGCAGTATAGTGGAGGACAGCGCCACCTATTGGAATGTTCTATGTCATAGCAGTACAGTGGAGAACAGCGCCACCTATTGAAAGGTTCTATGTAATAGCAGTATAGTGGAGGACAGCGCCACCTATTGGAAGGTTCTATGTAATAGCAGTATAGTGGAGGACAGCGCCACCTATTGGAAGGTTCTATATAATAGCAGTATAGTGGAGGACAGCGCCACCTATTGGAATGTTCTATGTAATAGCAGTATAGTGAAGGACAGTGCCACCTATTGGAATGTTCTATGTAATAGCAGTATAGTGGAGTACAGCGCCACATATTGGAAGGTTCTATGTAATAGCAGTTTAGTGGATGGGTCTATGTAATAGCAGTATAGTGGAGGACAGCGCCACCTATTGGAAGGTTCTATGTATTAGCAGTATAGTGGAGGACAGTGCCACCTATTGGAAGGTTCTATGTAATAGCAGTACAGTGGAGGACAGCGCCACCTATTGGAAGGTTCTATGTAATAGCAGTATAGTGGAGGACAGCGCCACCTATTGGAAGGTTCTATGTATAAGCAGTATAGTGGAGGACAGCGCCACCTACTGGAGGGTTCTATGTAATAGCAGTATAGTGGAGGACAGCGCCACCTATTGGAATGTTATATGTAATAGCAGTATAGTGGAGGACAGCGCCACCTATTGGAAGGTTCTATGTAATAGCAGTATAGTGGAGGACAGCGCCACCTATTGGAAGGTTCTATGTATAAGCAGTATAGTGGAGGACAGCGCCACCTATTGGAATGTTCTATGTAATAGCAGTATAGTGGAGGACAGCGCCACCTATTGGAAGGTTCTATGTAATAGCAGTATAGTGGAGGACAGCGCCACCTATTGGAAGTTTCTATGTAATAGCAGTATAGTGGAGGACAGCGCCACCTATTGGAATGTTCTGTGTAATAGCAGTATAGTGGAGGACAGCGCCACCTATTGGAAGGTGCTATATAATAGCAGTATAGTGGAGGACAGCGCCACCTATTGGAAGGTTCTATGTAATAGCAGTATAGTGGAGGACAGCGCCACCTATTGGAGGGTTCTATATAATAGCAGTATAGTGGAGGACAGCGCCACCTATTGGAATGTTCTATGTAATAGCAGTATAGTGGAAGACAGCGCCACCTATTGGAAGGTTCTATGTAATAGCAGTATAGTGGAGGACAGCGCCACCTATTGTAATGTTCTATGTAATAGCAGTATAGTGGAGGACAGCGCCACCTATTGGAAGGTTCTATGTAATAGCAGTATAGTGGAGGACAGCGCCACCTATTGGAATGTTCTATGTAATAGCAGTATAGTGGAGGACAGTGCCACCTATTGGAAGGTTCTATGTAATAGCAGTATAGTGGAGGACAGCGCCACCTATTGGAAGGTTCTATGTAATAGCAGTATAGTGGAGGACAGCGCCACATATTGGAAGGTTCTATGTAATAGCAGTATAGTGGATGGGTCTATGTAATAGCAGTATAGTGGAGGACAGCGCCACCTATTGGAAGGTTCTATGTATTAGCAGTATAGTGGAGGACAGCGCCACCTATTGGAAGGTTCTATGTAATAGCAGTATAGTGGAGGACAGCACCACCTATTGGAATGTTCTATGTAATAGCAGTATAGTGGAGGACAGCGCCACCTATTGGAAGGTTCTATGTAATAGCAGTATAGTGGACAACAGCGCCACCTACTGGAGGGGTCTATGTAATAGCAGTATAGTGGAGGACAGCGCCACCTACTGGAGGGGTCTATGTAATTGCAGTATAGTGGAGGACAGCGCCACCTATTGGAAGGTTCTATGTAATAGCAGTATAGTGGAGGACAGCGCCACCTATTGGAAGGTTCTATGTAATAGCAGTATAGTGGAGAACAGCGCCACCTACTGGAGGGGTCTATGTAATAGCAGTATAGTGGAGGACAGCGCCACCTACTGGAGGGGTCTATGTAATAGCAGTACAGTGGAGAACAGCGCCACTTATTGGAAGGTTCTATATAATAGCAGTATAGTGGAGGACAGCGCCACCTATTGGAATGTTCTATGTAATAGCAGTATAGTGGAGGACAGCGCCACCTATTGGAATGTTCTATGTAATAGCAGTATACTGGAGGGCAGCGCCACCTATTGGAAGGTTCTATGTAATGGCATTATAGTGGAGGACAGCGCCACCTATTGGAATGTTCTATGTAATAGCAGTATAGTGGAGGACAGCGCCACCTATTGGAAGGTTCTATGTAATAGCAGTATAGTGGAGGACAGCGCCACCTATTGGAATGTTCTATGTCATAGCAGTACAGTGGAGAACAGCGCCACCTATTGGAATGTTCTATGTAATAGCAGTATAGTGGAGGACAGCGCCACCTATGGGTAGGTTCTATATAATAGCAGTATAGTGGAGGACAGCGCCACCTATTGGAAGGTTCTATGTAATAGCAGTATAGTGGAGGACAGCGCCACCTATTGGAATGTTCTATGTCATAGGAGTACAGTGAAGAACAGCGCCACCTATTGGAAGGTTCTATGTAATAGCAGTATAGTGGAGGACAGCGCCACCTATTGGAAGGTTCTATGTAATAGCAGTATAGTGGAGGACAGCGCCACCTATTGGAAGGTTCTATATAATAGCAGTATAGTGGAGGACAGCGCCACCTATTGGAATGTTCTATGTAATAGCAGTATAGTGGAGGACAGCGCCACCTATTGGAAGGTTCTATGTAATAGCAGTATAGTGGAGGACAGCGCCACCTATTGGAATGTTCTATGTAATAGCAGTATAGTGGAGGATAGCGCCACCTATTGGAAGGTTCTATGTAATAGCAGTATAGTGGAGAACAGCACCACCTACTGGTATGGGGTCTATGTAATAGCAGTATAGTGGAGGACCGCGCCACCTACTGGAGGGGTCTATGTAATAGCAGTATAGTGGAGGACAGCGCCACCTACTGGAGGGGTCTATGTAATAGCAGTATAGTGGAGGACAGCGCCACCTACTGGAGGGGTCTATGTAATAGCAGTACAGTGGAGAACAGCGCCACCTATTGGAAGGTTCTATGTAATAGCAGTATAGTGGAGAACAGCGCCACCTACTGGAGGGGTCTATGTAATAGCAGTATAGTGGAGGACAGCGCCACCTACTGGAGGGGTCTATGTAATAGCAGTACAGTGGAGAACAGCGCCACCTATTGGAATGTTCTATGTAATAGCAGTATAGTGGAGGACAGCGCCACCTATTGGAATGTTCTATGTAATAGCAGTATAGTGGAGGGCAGCGCCACCTATTGGAAGGTTCTATGTAATAGCATTATAGTGGAGGACAGCGCCACCTATTGGAATGTTCTATGTAATAGCAGTATAGTGGAGGACAGCGCCACCTATTGGAATGTTCTATGTAATAGCAGTATAGTGGAGGGCAGCGCCACCTATTGGAAGGTTCTATGTAATAGCATTATAGTGGAGGACAGCGCCACCTATTGGAATGTTCTATGTAATAGCAGTATAGTGGAAGACAGCGCCACCTATTGGCAGGTTCTATGTAATAGCAGTATAGTGGAGGACAGCGCCACCTATTGGAAGGTTCTATGTAATAGCAGTATAGTGGAGGACAGCGCCACCTATTGGAATGTTCTATGTCATAGCAGTACAGTGGAGAACAGCGCCACCTATTGAAAGGTTCTATGTAATAGCAGTATAGTGGAGGACAGCGCCACCTATTGGAAGGTTCTATGTAATAGCAGTATAGTGGAGGACAGCGCCACCTATTGGAAGGTTCTATATAATAGCAGTATAGTGGAGGACAGCGCCACCTATTGGAATGTTCTATGTAATAGCAGTATAGTGAAGGACAGTGCCACCTATTGGAATGTTCTATGTAATAGCAGTATAGTGGAGTACAGCGCCACATATTGGAAGGTTCTATGTAATAGCAGTATAGTGGATAGGTCTATGTAATAGCAGTATAGTGGAGGACAGCGCCACCTATTGGAAGGTTCTATGTATTAACAGTATAGTGGAGGACAGTGCCACCTATTGGAAGGTTCTATGTAATAGCAGTACAGTGGAGGACAGCGCCACCTATTGGAAGGTTCTATGTAATAGCAGTATAGTGGAGGACAGCGCCACCTATTGGAAGGTTCTATGTATAAGCAGTATAGTGGAGGACAGCGCCACCTACTGGAGGGTTCTATGTAATAGCAGTATAGTGGAGGACAGCGCCACCTATTGGAATGTTATATGTAATAGCAGTATAGTGGAGGACAGCGCCACCTATTGGAAGGTTCTATGTAATAGCAGTATAGTGGAGGACAGCGCCACCTATTGGAAGGTTCTATGTATAAGCAGTATAGTGCAGGACAGCGCCACCTATTGGAATGTTCTATGTAATAGCAGTATAGTGGAGGACAGCGCCACCTATTGGAAGGTGCTATGTAATAGCAGTATAGTGGAGGGCAGCGCCACCTATTGGAAGGTTCTATGTAATAGCATTATAGTGGAGGACAGCGCCACCTATTGGAATGTTCTATGTAATAGCAGTATAGTGGAGGACAGCGCCACCTATTGGAAGGTTCTATGTAATAGCAGTATAGTGGAGGACAGCGCCACCTATTGGAAGGTTCTATGTAATAGCAGTATAGTGGAGGACAGCGCCACCTATTGGAATGTTCTATGTCATAGCAGTACAGTGGAGAACAGCGCCACCTATTGAAAGGTTCTATGTAATAGCAGTATAGTGGAGGACAGCGCCACCTATTGGAAGGTTCTATGTAATAGCAGTATAGTGGAGGACAGCGCCACCTATTGGAAGGTTCTATATAATAGCAGTATAGTGGAGGACAGCGCCACCCATTGGAATGTTCTATGTAATAGCAGTATAGTGAAGGACAGTGCCACCTATTGGAATGTTCTATGTAATAGCAGTATAGTGGAGTACAGCGCCACATATTGGAAGGTTCTATGTAATAGCAGTATAGTGGATGGGTCTATGTAATAGCAGTATAGTGGAGGACAGCGCCACCTATTGGAAGGTTCTATGTATTAGCAGTATAGTGGAGGACAGTGCCACCTATTGGAAGGTTCTATGTAATAGCAGTACAGTGGAGGACAGCGCCACCTATTGGAAGGTTCTATGTAATAGCAGTATAGTGGAGGACAGCGCCACCTATTGGAAGGTTCTATGTATAAGCAGTATAGTGGAGGACAGCGCCACCTACTGGAGGGTTCTATGTAATAGCAGTATAGTGGAGGACAGCGCCACCTATTGGAATGTTATATGTAATAGCAGTATAGTGGAGGACAGCGCCACCTATTGGAAGGTTCTATGTAATAGCAGTATAGTGGAGGACAGCGCCACCTATTGGAAGGTTCTATGTATAAGCAGTATAGTGCAGGACAGCGCCACCTATTGGAATGTTCTATGTAATAGCAGTATAGTGGAGGACAGCGCCACCTATTGGAAGGTTCTATGTAATAGCAGTATAGTGGAGGACAGCGCCACCTATTGGAAGGTTCTATGTAATAGCAGTATAGTGGAGGACAGCGCCACCTATTGGAATGTTCTGTGTAATAGCAGTATAGTGGAGGACAGCGCCACCTATTGGAAGGTTCTATGTAATAGCAGTATAGTGGAGGACAGCGCCACCTATTGGAATGTTCTGTGTAATAGCAGTATAGTGGAGGACAGCGCCACCTATTGGAAGGTTCTATGTAATAGCAGTATAGTGGAGGACAGCGCCACCTATTGGAGGGTTCTATATAATAGCAGTATAGTGGAGGACAGCGCCACCTATTGGAATGTTCTATGTAATAGCAGTATAGTGGAGGGCAGCGCCACCTATTGGAAGGTTCTATGTAATAGCATTATAGTGGAGGACAGCGCCACCTATTGGAATGTTCTATGTAATAGCAGTATAGTGGAGGACAGCGCCACCTATTGGAATGTTCTATGTAATAGCAGTATAGTGGAGGACAGCGCCACCTATTGGAATGTTCTATGTAATAGCAGTATAGTGGAGGGCAGCGCCACCTATTGGAAGGTTCTATGTAATAGCAGTATAGTGGAGGGCAGCGCCACCTATTGGAAGGTTCTATGTAATAGCATTATAGTGGAGGACAGCGCCACCTATTGGAATGTTCTATGTAATAGCAGTATAGTGGAGGACAGCGCCACCTATTGGAAGGTTCTATGTAATAGCAGTATAGTGGAGGACAGCGCCACCTATTGGAAGGTTCTATGTAATAGCAGTATAGTGGAGGACAGCGCCACCTATTGGAATGTTCTATGTCATAGCAGTACAGTGGAGAACAGCGCCACCTATTGGAAGGTTCTATGTAATAGCAGTATAGTGGAGGACAGCGCCACCTATTGGAAGGTTCTATGTAATAGCAGTATAGTGGAGGACAGCGCCACCTATTGGAAGGTTCTATATAATAGCAGTATAGTGGAGGACAGCGCCACCTATTGGAATGTTCTATGTAATAGCAGTATAGTGAAGGACAGTGCCACCTATTGGAATGTTCTATGTAATAGCAGTATAGTGGAGTACAGCGCCACATATTGGAAGGTTCTATGTAATAGCAGTATAGTGGATGGGTCTATGTAATAGCAGTATAGTGGAGGACAGCGCCACCTATTGGAAGGTTCTATGTAATAGCAGTATAGTGGAGGACAGCACCACCTATTGGAATGTTCTATGTAATAGCAGTATAGTGGAGGACAGCGCCACCTATTGGAAGGTTCTATGTAATAGCAGTATAGTGAAGAACAGCGCCACCTACTGGAGGGTTCTATGTAATAGCAGTATAGTGGAGGACAGCGCCACCTATTGGAATGTTATATGTAATAGCAGTATAGTGGAGGACAGCGCCACCTATTGGAAGGTTCTATGTAATAGCAGTATAGTGGAGGACAGCGCCACCTATTGGAAGGCTCTATGTATAAGCAGTATAGTGGAGGACAGCGCCACCTATTGGAATGTTCTATGTAATAGCAGTATAGTGGAGGACAGCGCCACCTATTGGAAGGTTCTATGTAATAGCAGTATAGTGGAGGACAGCGCCACCTATTGGAAGGTTCTATGTAATAGCAGTATAGTGGAGGACAGCGCCACCTATTGGAATGTTCTGTGTAATAGCAGTATAGTGGAGGACAGCGCCACCTATTGGAAGGTTCTATATAATAGCAGTATAGTGGAGGACAGCGCCACCTATTGGAAGGTTCTATGTAATAGCAGTATAGTGGAGGACAGCGCCACCTATTGGAGGGTTCTATATAATAGCAGTATAGTGGAGGACAGCGCCACCTATTGGAATGTTCTATGTAATAGCAGTATAGTGGAGGACAGTGCCACCTATTGGAAGGTTCTACGTAATAGCAGTATAATGGAGGACAGCGCCACCTATTGGAATGTTCTATGTAATAGCAGTATAGTGGAGTACAGCGCCACATATTGGAAGGTTCTATGTAATAGCAGTATAGTGGAGGACAGCGCCACCTATTGGAATGTTCTATGTAATAGCAGTATAGTGGATGGGTCTATGTAATAGCAGTATAGTGGAGGACAGCGCCACCTATTGGAAGGTTCTATGTAATAGCAGTATAGTGGAGGACAGCGCCACCTATTGGAAGGTTCTATATAATAGCAGTATAGTGGAGGACAGCACCACCTATTGGAATGTTCTATGTAATAGCAGTATAGTGGAGGACAGCGCCACCTATTGGAAGGTTCTATGTAATAGCAGTATAGTGGAGGACAGCGCCACCTATTGGAAGGTTCTATGTAATAGCAGTATAGTGGAGGACAGCGCCACCTATTGGAAGGTTCTATGTAATAGCAGTATAGTGGAGGACAGCGCCACCTATTGGAAGGTTCTATGTAATAGCAGTATAGTGGAGGACAGCGCCACCTATTGGAATGTTCTATGTAATAGCAGTATAGTGGAGGACAGCACCACCTATTGGAAGGTTCTATGTAATAGCAGTATAGTAGAGGACAGCGCCACCTATTGGAATGTTCTATGTAATTGCAGTATAGTGGAGGACAGTGCCACCTATTGGAAGGTTCTATGTAATAGCAGTATAGTGGAGGACAGCGCCACCTATTGGAAGGTTCTATGTAATAGCAGTATAGTGGAGGACAGCGCCACCTATTGGAAGGTTCTATGTAATAGCAGTATAGTGGAGAACAGCGCCACCTACTGGAGGGGTCTATGTAATAGCAGTATAGTGGAGGACAGCGCCACCTACTGGAGGGGTCTATGTAATAGCAGTATAGTGGAGGACAGCGCCACCTATTGGAATGTTCTATGTAATAGCAGTATAGTGGATGGGTCTATGTAATAGCAGTATAGTGGAGGACAGCGCCACCTATTGGAAGGTTCTATGTAATAGCAGTATAGTGGAGGACAGCGCCACCTATTGGAAGGTTCTATGTAATAGCAGTATAGTGGAGGACAGCACCACCTATTGGAATGTTCTATGTAATAGCAGTATAGTGGAGGACAGCGCCACCTATTGGAAGGTTCTATGTAATAGCAGTATAGTGGAGGACAGCGCCACCTATTGGAAGGTTCTATGTAATAGCAGTATAGTGGAGGACAGCGCCACCTATTGGAAGGTTCTATGTAATAGCAGTATAGTGGAGGACAGCGCCACCTATTGGAAGGTTCTATGTAATAGCAGTATAGTGGAGGACAGCGCCACCTATTGGAATGTTCTATGTAATAGCAGTATAGTGGAGGACAGCACCACCTATTGGAAGGTTCTATGCAATAGCAGTATAGTAGAGGACAGCGCCACCTATTGGAATGTTCTATGTAATTGCAGTATAGTGGAGGACAGTGCCACCTATTGGAAGGTTCTATGTAATAGCAGTATAGTGGAGGACAGCGCCACCTATTGGAAGGTTCTATGTAATAGCAGTATAGTGGAGGACAGCGCCACCTATTGGAAGGTTCTATGTAATAGCAGTATAGTGGAGAACAGCGCCACCTACTGGAGGGGTCTATGTAATAGCAGTATAGTGGAGGACAGCGCCACCTACTGGAGGGGTCTATGTAATAGCAGTATAGTGGAGGACAGCGCCACCTACTGGAGGGTCTATGTAATAGCAGTATAGTGGAGGACAGCGCCACCTACTGGAGGGGTCTATGTAATAGCAGTACAGTGGAGAACAGCGCCACCTATTGGAAGGTTCTATGTAATAGCAGTATAGTGGAGAACAGCGCCACCTACTGGAGGGGTCTATGTAATAGCAGTATAGTGGAGGACAGCGCCACCTACTGGAGGGGTCTATGTAATAGCAGTACAGTGGAGAACAGCGCCACCTATTGGAAGGTTCTATATAATAGCAGTATAGTGGAGGACAGCGCCACCTATTGGAATGTTCTATGTTATAGCAGTATAGTGGAGGACAGCGCCACCTATTGGAATGTTCTATGTAATAGCAGTATAGTGGAGGGCAGCGCCACCTATTGGAAGGTTCTATGTAATAGCATTATAGTGGAGGACAGCGCCACCTATTGGAATGTTCTATGTAATAGCAGTATAGTGGAGGACAGCGCCACCTATTGGAATGTTCTATGTAATAGCAGTATAGTGGAGGGCAGCACCACCTATTGGAAGGTTCTATGTAATAGCATTATAGTGGAGGACAGCGCCACCTATTGGAATGTTCTATGTAATAGCAGTATAGTGGAGGACAGCGCCACCTATTGGAAGGTTCTATGTAATAGCAGTATAGTGGAGGACAGCGCCACCTATTGGAAGGTTCTATGTAATAGCAGTATAGTGGAGGACAGCGCCACCTATTGGAATGTTCTATGTCATAGCAGTACAGTGGAGAACAGCGCCACCTACTGAAAGGTTCTTTGTAATAGCAGTATAGTGGAGGACAGCGCCACCTATTGGAAGGTTCTATGTAATAGCAGTATAGTGGAGGACAGCGCCACCTATTGGAAGGTTCTATATAATAGCAGTATAGTGGAGGACAGCGCCACCTATTGGAATGTTCTATGTAATAGCAGTATAGTGAAGGACAGTGCCACCTATTGGAATGTTCTATGTAATAGCAGTATAGTGGAGTACAGCGCCACATATTGGAAGGTTTTATGTAATAGCAGTATAGTGGATGGGTCTATGTAATAGCAGTATAGTGGAGGACAGCGCCACCTATTGGAAGGATCTATGTATTAGCAGTATAGTGGAGGACAGTGCCACCTATTGGAAGGTTCTATGTAATAGCAGTATAGTGGAGGACAGCACCACCTATTGGAATGTTCTATGTAATAGCAGTATAGTGGAGGACAGCGCCACCTATTGGAAGGTTCTATGTAATAGCAGTATAGTGGAGGACAGCGCCACCTATTGGAATGTTCTATGTAATAGCAGTATAGTGAAGAACAGCGCCACCTACTGGAGGGTTCTATGTAATAGCAGTATAGTGGAGGACAGCGCCACCTATTGGAAGGTTCTATGTAATAGCAGTATAGTGGAGGACAGCGCCACCTATTGGAAGGTTCTATGTATAAGCAGTATAGTGGAGGACAGCGCCACCTATTGGAATGTTCTATGTAATAGCAGTATAGTGGAGGACAGCGCCACCTATTGGAAGGTTCTATGTAATAGCAGTATAGTGGAGGACAGCGCCACCTATTGGAAGGTTCTATGTAATAGCAGTATAGTGGAGGACAGCGCCACCTATTGGAATGTTCTGTGTAATAGCAGTATAGTGGAGGACAGCGCCACCTATTGGAAGGTTCTATGTAATAGCAGTATAGTGGAGGACAGCGCCACCTATTGGAGGGTTCTATATAATAGCAGTATAGTGGAGGACAGCGCCACCTATTGGAATGTTCTATGTAATAGCAGTATAGTGGAGGGCAGCGCCACCTATTGGAAGGTTCTATGTAATAGCATTATAGTGGAGGACAGCGCCACCTATTGGAATGTTCTATGTAATAGCAGTATAGTGGAGGACAGCGCCACCTATTGGAAGGTTCTATATAATAGCAGTATAGTGGAGGACAGCGCCACCTATTGGAATGTTCTATGTAATAGCAGTATAGTGAAGGACAGTGCCACCTATTGGAATGTTCTATGTAATAGCAGTATAGTGGAGTACAGCGCCACATATTGGAAGGTTTTATGTAATAGCAGTATAGTGGATGGGTCTATGTAATAGCAGTATAGTGGAGGACAGCGCCACCTATTGGAAGGATCTATGTATTAGCAGTATAGTGGAGGACAGTGCCACCTATTGGAAGGTTCTATGTAATAGCAGTATAGTGGAGGACAGCACCACCTATTGGAATGTTCTATGTAATAGCAGTATAGTGGAGGACAGCGCCACCTATTGGAAGGTTCTATGTAATAGCAGTATAGTGGAGGACAGCGCCACCTATTGGAATGTTCTATGTAATAGCAGTATAGTGAAGAACAGCGCCACCTACTGGAGGGTTCTATGTAATAGCAGTATAGTGGAGGACAGCGCCACCTATTGGAATGTTATATGTAATAGCAGTATAGTGGAGGACAGCGCCACCTATTGGAAGGTTCTATGTAATAGCAGTATAGTGGAGGACAGCGCCACCTATTGGAAGGTTCTATGTATAAGCAGTATAGTGGAGGACAGCGCCACCTATTGGAATGTTCTATGTAATAGCAGTATAGTGGAGGACAGCGCCACCTATTGGAAGGTTCTATGTAATAGCAGTATAGTGGAGGACAGCGCCACCTATTGGAAGGTTCTATGTAATAGCAGTATAGTGGAGGACAGCGCCACCTATTGGAATGTTCTATGTAATAGCAGTATAGTGGAGGACAGCGCCACCTATTGGAAGGTTCTATGTAATAGCAGTATAGTGGAGGACAGCGCCACCTATTGGAGGGTTCTATATAATAGCAGTATAGTGGAGGACAGCGCCACCTATTGGAATGTTCTATGTAATAGCAGTATAGTGGAGGGCAGCGCCACCTATTGGAAGGTTCTATGTAATAGCATTATAGTGGAGGACAGCGCCACCTATTGGAATGTTCTATGTAATAGCAGTATAGTGGAGGACAGCGCCACCTATTGGAAGGTTCTATGTAATAGCAGTATAGTGGAGGACAGCGCCACCTATTGGAAGGTTCTATGTATAAGCAGTATAGTGGAGGACAGCGCCACCTATTGGAATGTTCTATGTAATAGCAGTATAGTGGAGGACAGCGCCACCTATTGGAAGGTTCTATGTAATAGCAGTATAGTGGAGGACAGCGCCATCTATTGGAAGGTTCTATGTAATAGCAGTATAGTGGAGGACAGCGCCACCTATTGGAATGTTCTGTGTAATAGCAGTATAGTGGAGGACAGCGCCACCTATTGGAAGGTTCTATATAATAGCAGTATAGTGGAGGACAGCGCCACCTATTGGAAGGTTCTATGTAATAGCAGTATAGTGGAGGACAGCGCCACCTATTGGAAGGTTCTATGTAATAGCAGTATAGTGGAGGACAGCGCCACCTATTGGAATGTTCTATGTAATAGCAGTATAGTGGAGGACAGCGCCACCTATGGGTAGGTTCTATATAATAGCAGTATAGTGGAGGACAGCGCCACCTATTGGAATGTTCTATGTAATAGCAGTATAGTGGAGGACAGCGCCACCTATTGGAATGTTCTATGTAATAGCAGTATAGTGGAGGGCAGCGCCACCTATTGGAAGGTTCTATGTAATAGCATTATAGTGGAGGACAGCGCCACCTATTGGAATGTTCTATGTAATAGCAGTATAGTGGAGGACAGCGCCACCTATTGGAAGGTTCTATGTAATAGCAGTATAGTGGAGGACAGCACCACCTATTGGAATGTTCTATGTAATAGCAGTATAGTGGAGGACAGCGCCACCTATTGGAAGGTTCTATGTAATAGCAGTATAGTGGAGAACAGCGCCACCTACTGGAGGGGTCTATGTAATAGCAGTATAGTGGAGGACAGCGCCACCTACTGGAGGGGTCTATGTAATAGCAGTATAGTGGAGGACAGCGCCACCTATTGGAAGGTTCTATGTATTAGCAGTATAGTGGAGGACAGCGCCACCTATTGGAAGGTTCTATGTAATAGCAGTATAGTGGAGAACAGCGCCACCTACTGGAGGGGTCTATGTAATAGCAGTATAGTGGAGGACAGCGCCACCTACTGGAGGGGTCTATGTAATAGCAGTACAGTGGAGAACAGCGCCACCTATTGGAAGGTTCTATATAATAGCAGTATAGTGGAGGACAGCGCCACCTATTGGAATGTTCTATGTAATAGCAGTATAGTGGAGGACAGCGCCACCTATTGGAATGTTCTATGTAATAGCAGTATAGTGGAGGGCAGTGCCACCTATTGGAAGGTTCTATGTAATAGCATTATAGTGGAGGACAGCGCCACCTATTGGAATGTTCTATGTAATAGCACTATAGTGGAGGACAGCACCACCTATTGGAATGTTCTATGTAATAGCAGTATAGTGGAGGGCAGCGCCACCTATTGGAAGGTTCTATGTAATAGCATTATAGTGGAGGACAGCGCCACCTATTGGAATGTTCTATGTAATAGTAGTATAGTGGAGGACAGCGCCACCTATTGGAAGGTTCTATGTCATAGCAGTATAGTGGAGGACAGCGCCACCTATTGGAAGGTTCTATGTAATAGCAGTATAGTGGAGGACAGCGCCACCTATTGGAAGGTTCTATGTAATAGCATTATAGTGGAGGACAGCGCCACCTATTGGAATGTTCTATGTAATAGCAGTATAGTGGAGGACAGCGCCACCTATTGGAAGGTTCTATGTAATAGCAGTATAGTGGAGGACAGTGCCACCTATTGGAAGGTTCTATGTAATAGCAGTATAGTGGAGGACAGCGCCACCTATTGGAATGTTCTATGTAATAACAGTATAGTGGAGGATAGCGCCACCTATTGGAAGGTTCTATGTAATAGCAGTACAGTGGAGAACAGCGCCACCAATTGGAAGGTTCTATGTAATAGCAGTATAGTGGAGGACAGCGCCACCTATTGGAATGTTCTATGTAATAGCAGTATAGTGGAGGACAGCGCCACCTATTGGAAGGTTCTATGTAATAGCAGTATAGTGGAGGACAGCGCCACCTATTGGAATGTTCTATGTAATAGCAGTATAGTGGAGGACAGCGCCACATATTGGAAGGTTCTATGTAATAGTAGTATAGTGGATGGGTCTATGTAATAGCAGTATAGTGGAGGACAGCGCCACCTATTGGAAGGTTCTATGTATTAGCAGTATAGTGGAGGACAGCGCCACCTATTGGAAGGTTCTATGTAATAGCAGTATAGTGGAGGACAGCACCACCTATTGGAATGTTCTATGTAATAGCAGTATAGTGGAGGACAGCGCCACCTATTGGAAGGTTCTATGTAATAGCAGTATAGTGGAGGACAGCGCCACCTATTGGAAGGTTCTATGTAATAGCAGTATAGTGGAGGACAGCGCCACCTATTGGAAGGTTCTATGTAATAGCAGTATAGTGGAGAAAAGCGCCACCTACTGGAGGGGTCTATGTAATAGCAGTATAGTGGAGGACAGCGCCACCTACTGGAGGGGTCTATGTAATAGCAGTATAGTGGAGGACAGCGCCACCTATTGGAAGGTTCTATGTAATAGCAGTATAGTGGAGGACAGCGCCACCTATTGGAATGTTCTATGTAATAGCAGTATAGTGGAGGATAGCGCCACCTATTGGAAGGTTCTATGTAATAGCAGTACAGTGGAGAACAGCGCCACCTATTGGAAGGTTCTATGTAATAGCAGTATAGTGGAGGACAGCGCCACCTATTGGAAGGTTCTATGTAATAGCAGTATAGTGGAGGACAGCGCCACCTATGGGTAGGTTCTATATAATAGCAGTATAGTGGAGGACAGCGCCACCTATTGGAATGTTCTATGTAATAGCAGTATAGTGGAGGATAGCGCCACCTATTGGAATGTTCTATGTAATAGCAGTATAGTGGAGGGCAGCGCCACCTATTGGAAGGTTCTATGTAATAGCATTATAGTGGAGGACAGCGCCACCTATTGGAATGTTCTATGTAATAGCAGTATAGTGGAGGACAGCGCCACCTATTGGAAGCTTCTATGTAATAGCAGTATAGTGGAGGACAGCGCCACCTATTGGAAGGTTCTATGTAATAGCAGTATAGTGGAGGACAGCGCCACCTATTGGAAGGTTCTATGTAATAGCAGTATAGTGGAGAAAAGCGCCACCTACTGGAGGGGTCTATGTAATAGCAGTATAGTGGAGGACAGCGCCACCTACTGGAGGGGTCTATGTAATAGCAGTATAGTGGAGGACAGCGCCACCTATTGGAAGGTTCTATGTAATAGCAGTATAGTGGAGGACAGCGCCACCTATTGGAATGTTCTATGTAATAGCAGTATAGTGGAGGATAGCGCCACCTATTGGAAGGTTCTATGTAATAGCAGTACAGTGGAGAACAGCGCCACCTATTGGAAGGTTCTATGTAATAGCAGTATAGTGGAGGACATCGCCACCTATTGAAAGGTTCTATGTAATAGCAATATAGTGGAGGACAGCGCCACCTATGGGTAGGTTCTATATAATAGCAGTATAGTGGAGGACAGCGCCACCTATTGGAATGTTCTATGTAATAGCAGTATAGTGGAGGATAGCGCCACCTATTGGAATGTTCTATGTAATAGCAGTATAGTGGAGAGCAGCGCCACCTATTGGAAGGTTCTATGTAATAGCATTATAGTGGAGGACAGCGCCACCTATTGGAATGTTCTATGTAATAGCAGTATAGTGGAGGACAGCGCCACCTATTGGAAGCTTCTATGTAATAGCAGTATAGTGGAGGACAGCGCCACCTATTGGAAGGTTCTATGTAATAGCAGTATAGTGGAGGACAGCGCCACATATTGGAATGTTCTATGTCATAGCAGTATAGTGGAGGATAGCGGCACCTATTGGAAGGTTCTATGTAATAGCAGTACAGTGGAGAACAGCGCCTCCTATTGGAATGTTTTATGTAATAGCAGTATAGTGGAGGACAGCGCCACCTATTGGAAGGTTCTATGTAATAGGAGTATAGTGGAGGACAGCGCCACCTATTGGAAGGTTCTATGTAATAGCAGTATAGTGGAGGATAGCGCCACCTATTGGAAGGTTCTATGTAATAGCAGTACAGTGGAGAACAGCGCCACCTATTGGAAGGTTCTATGTAATAGCAGTATAGTGGAGGACATCGCCACCTATTGAAAGGTTCTATGTAATAGCAATATAGTGGAGGACAGCGCCACCTATGGGTAGGTTCTATATAATAGCAGTATAGTGGAGGACAGCGCCACCTATTGGAATGTTCTATGTAATAGCAGTATAGTGGAGGATAGCGCCACCTATTGGAATGTTCTATGTAATAGCAGTATAGTGGAGAGCAGCGCCACCTATTGGAAGGTTCTATGTAATAGCATTATAGTGGAGGACAGCGCCACCTATTGGAATGTTCTATGTAATAGCAGTATAGTGGAGGACAGCGCCACCTATTGGAAGCTTCTATGTAATAGCAGTATAGTGGAGGACAGCGCCACCTATTGGAAGGTTCTATGTAATAGCAGTATAGTGGAGGACAGCGCCACATATTGGAATGTTCTATGTCATAGCAGTATAGTGGAGGATAGCGGCACCTATTGGAAGGTTCTATGTAATAGCAGTACAGTGGAGAACAGCGCCTCCTATTGGAATGTTTTATGTAATAGCAGTATAGTGGAGGACAGCGCCACCTATTGGAAGGTTCTATGTAATAGGAGTATAGTGGAGGACAGCGCCACCTATTGGAAGGTTCTATGTAATAGCAGTATAGTGGAGGACAGCGCCACCTATTGGAAGGTTCTATGTAATAGCAGTATAGTGGAGGACAGCGCCACCTATTGGAAGGTTCTATGTAATAGCAGTATAGTGGAGGACAGCGCCACCTATTGGAATGTTCTATGTAATAGCAGTATAGTGGAGGATAGCGCCACCTATTGGAAGGTTCTATGTAATAGCAGTACAGTGGAGAACAGCGCCACCTATTGGAAGGTTCTATGTAATAGCAGTATAGTGGAGGACAGCGCCACCTATTGGAAGGTTCTATGTAATAGCAGTATAGTGGAGGACAGCGCCACCTATGGGTAGGTTCTATATAATAGCAGTATAGTGGAGGACAGCGCCACCTATTGGAATGTTCTATGTAATAGCAGTATAGTGGAGGACAGCGCCACCTATTGGAAGGTTCTATGTAATAGCAGTATAGTGGAGGACAGCGCCACCTATTGGAACGTTCTATATAATAGCAGTATAGTGGAGGACAGCGCCACATATTGGAAGGTTCTATGTAATATCAGTATAGTGGATGGGTCTATGTAATAGCAGTATAGTGGAGGACAGCACCACCTATTGGAAGGTTCTATGTATTAGCAGTATAGTGGAGGACAGCGCCACCTATTGGAAGGTTCTATGTAATAGCAGTATAGTGGAGGACAGCACCACCTATTGGAATGTTCTATGTAATAGCAGTATAGTGGAGGACAGCGCCACCTATTGGAAGGTTCTATGTAATAGCAGTATAGTGGAGAACAGCGCCACCTACTGGAGGGGTCTATGTAATAGCAGTATAGTGGAGGACAGCGCCACCTACTGGAGGGGTCTATGTAATAGCAGTATAGTGGAGGACAGCGCCACCTATTGGAAGGTTCTATGTAATAGCAGTATAGTGGAGGACAGCGCCACCTATTGGAAGGTTCTATCTAATAGCAGTATAGTGGAGAACAGCGCCACCTACTGGAGGGGTCTATGTAATAGCAGTATAGTGGAGGACAGCGCCACCTACTGGAGGGGGTCTATGTAATAGCAGTACAGTGGAGAACAGCGCCACCTATTGGAAGGTTCTATATAATAGCAGTATAGTGGAGGACAGCGCCACCTATTGGAATGTTCTATGTAATAGCAGTATAGTGGAGGACAGCGCCACCTATTGGAATGTTCTATGTAATAGCAGTAAAGTGGAGGGCAGCGCCACCTATTGGAAGGTTCTATGTAATAGCATTATAGTGGAGGACAGCGCCACCTTTTGGAATGTTCTATGTAATAGCAGTATAGTGGAGGACAGCACCACCTATTGGAATGTTCTATGTAATAGCAGTATAGTGGAGGGCAGCGCCACCTATTGGAAGGTTCTATGTAATAGCATTATAGTGGAGGACAGCGCCACCTATTGGAATGTTCTATGTAATAGCAGTTTAGTGGAGGACAGAGCCACCTATTGGAAGGTTCTATGTAATAGCAGTATAGTGGAGGACAGCGCCACCTATTGGAATGTTCTATGTCATAGAAGTATAGTGGAGGACAGCGCCACCTATTGGAAGGTTCTATGCAATAGCAGTATAGTGGAGAACAACGCCATTTACTGGAGGGGTCTATGTAATAGCAGTATAGTGGAGGACAGCGCCACCTATTGGAATGTTCTATGTAATAGCAGTATAGTGGAGGACAGCGCCACCTATTGGAAGGTTCTATGTAATAGCAGTATAGTGGAGGACAGCGCCACCTATTGGAAGGTTCTATGTAATAGCAGTATAGTGGAGGACAGCGCCACCTATTGGAAGGTTCTATGTAATAGCAGTATAGTGGAGAAAAGCGCCACCTACTGGAGGGGTCTATGTAATAGCAGTATAGTGGAGGACAGCGCCACCTGCTGGAGGGGTCTGTGTAATAGCAGTATAGTGGAGGACAGCGCCACCTATTGGAATGTTCTATGTAATAGCAGTATAGTGGAGGACAGCGCCACCTATTGGAAGGTTCTATGTAATAGCAGTATAGTGGAGAACAGCGCCACCTACTGGAGGGGTCTATGTAATAGCAGTATAGTGGAGGACAGCGCCACCTATTGGAATGTTCTATGTAATAGCAGTATAGTGGAGGACAGCGCCACCTATTGGAAGGTTCTATGTAATAGCAGTATAGTGGAGGACAGCGCCACCTATTGGAATGTTCAATGTAATAGCAGTATAGTGGAGGACAGCGCCACCTATTGGAAGTTTCTATGTAATAGCAGTATAGTGGAGAACAGCGCCACCTATTGGAAAGTTCTATATAATAGCAGTATAGTGGAGGACAGCGCCACCTATTGGAATGTTCTATGTAATAGCAGTATAGTGGAGGACAGCGCCACCTATTGGAAGGTTCTATGTAATAGCAGTATAGTGGAGGACAGCGCCACCTATTGGAATGTTCTATGTAATAGCAGTATAGTGGAGGATAGCGCCACCTATTGGAAGGTTCTATGTAATAGCAGCACAGTGGAGAACAGCGCCACCTATAGGAAGGTTCTATGTAATAGCAGTATAGTGGAGGACAGCGCCACCTATTGGAAGGTTCTATGTAATAGCAGTATAGTGGAGGATAGCGCCACCTATTGGAAGGTTCTATGTAATAGCAGTACAGTGGAGAACAGCGCCACCTATTGGAAGGTTCTATGTAATAGCAGTATAGTGGAGGACAGCGCCACCTATTGGAAGGTTCTATGTAATAGCAGTATAGTGGAGGACAGCGCCACCTATGGGTAGGTTCTATATAATAGCAGTATAGTGGAGGACAGCGCCACCTATTGGAATGTTCTATGTAATAGCAGTATAGTGGAGGACAGCGCCACCTATTGGAAGGTTCTATGTAATAGCAGTATAGTGGAGGACAGCGCCACCTATTGGAATGTTCTATGTAATAGCAGTATAGTGGAGGACAGCGCCACATATTGGAAGGTTCTATGTAATAGCAGTATAGTGGATGGGTCTATGTAATAGCAGTATAGTGGAGGACAGCGCCACCTATTGGAAGGTTCTATGTATTAGCAGTATAGTGGAGGACAGCGCCACCTATTGGAAGGTTCTATGTAATAGCAGTATAGTGGAGGACAGCACCACCTATTGGAAGGTTCTATGTAATAGCAGTATAGTGGAGAACAGCGCCACCTACTGGAGGGGACTATGTAGTAGCAGTATAGTGGAGGACAGCGCCACCTACTGGAGGGGTCTATGCAATAGCAGTATAGTGGAGGACAGCGCCATCTATTGGAAGGTTCTATGTGATAGCAGTATAGTGGAGGACAGCGCCACCTATTGGAAGGTTCTATGTAATAGCAGTATAGTGGAGAACAGCGCCACCTACTGGAGGGGTCTATGTAATAGCAGTATAGTGGAGGACAGCGCCACCTACTGGAGGGGTCTATGTAATAGCAGTACAGTGGAGAACAGCGCCACCTATTGGAAGGTTCTATATAATAGCAGTATAGTGGAGGACAGCGCCACCTACTGGAGGGGGTCTATGTAATAGCAGTATAGTGGAGGACAGCGCCACCTACTGTAGGGGTCTATGTAATAGCAGTACAGTGGAGAACAGCGCCACCTATTGGAAGGTTCTATATAATAGCAGTATAGTGGAGGACAGCACCACCTATTGGAATGTTCTATGTCATAGCAGTATAGTGGAGGATAGCGCCACCTATTGGAAGGTTCTATGTAATAGCAGTACAGTGGAGAACAGCGCCACCTATTGGAAGGTTCTATGTAATAGTAGTATAGGGGAGGACATCACCACCTATTGGAAGGTTCTATGTAATAGCAGTATAGTGGAGGACAGCGCCACCTATTGGAAGGTTCTATGTAATAGCATTATAGTGGAGGACAGCGCCACCTATTGGAATGTTCTATGTAATAGCAGTATAGTGGAGGATAGCGCCACCTATTGGAAGGTTCTATGTAATAGCAGTACAGTGGAGAACAGCGCCACCTATTGGAAGGTTCTATGTAATAGCAGTATAGTGGAGGACAGCGCCACCTATTGGAAGGTTCTATGTAATAGCATTATAGTGGAGGACAGCGCCACCTATGGGTAGGTTCTATATAATAGCAGTATAGTGGAGGACAGCGCCACCTATTGGAATGTTCTATGTAATAGCAGTATAGTGGAGGACAGCGCCACATATTGGAAGGTTCTATGTAATAGTAGTATAGTGGATGGATCTATGTAATAGCAGTATAGTGGAGGACAGCGCCACCTATTGGAAGGTTCTATGTATTAGCAGTATAGTGGAGGACAGCGCCACCTATTGGAAGGTTCTATGTAATAGCAGTATAGTGGAGGACAGCACCACCTATTGGAATGTTCTATGTAATAGCAGTATAGTGGAGGACAGCGCCACCTATTGGAAGGTTCTATGTAATAGCAGTATAGTGGAGGACAGCGCCACCTATTGGAAGGTTCTATGTAATAGCAGTATAGTGGAGGACAGCGCCACCTATTGGAAGGTTCTATGTAATAGCAGTATAGTGGAGAAAAGCGCCACCTACTGGAGGGGTCTATGTAATAGCAGTATAGTGGAGGACAGCGCCACCTACTGGAGGGGTCTATGTAATAGCAGTATAGTGGAGGACAGCGCCACCTATTGGAAGGTTCTATGTAATAGCAGTATAGTGGAGGACAGCGCCACCTATTGGAATGTTCTATGTAATAGCAGTATAGTGGAGGATAGCGCCACCTATTGGAAGGTTCTATGTAATAGCAGTACAGTGGAGAACAGCGCCACCTATTGGAAGGTTCTATGTAATAGCAGTATAGTGGAGGACAGCGCCACCTATTGGAAGGTTCTATGTAATAGCAGTATAGTGGAGGACAGCGCCACCTATGGGTAGGTTCTATATAATAGCAGTATAGTGGAGGACAGCGCCACCTATTGGAATGTTCTATGTAATAGCAGTATAGTGGAGGATAGCGCCACCTATTGGAATGTTCTATGTAATAGCAGTATAGTGGAGGGCAGCGCCACCTATTGGAATGTTCTATGTAATAGCAGTATAGTGGAGGACAGCACCACCTATTGGAATGTTCTATGTAATAGCAGTATAGTGGAGGGCAGCGCCACCTATTGGAAGGTTCTATGTAATAGCATTATAGTGGAGGACAGCGCCACCTATTGGAATGTTCTATGTAATAGCAGTTTAGTGGAGGACAGAGCCACCTATTGGAAGGTTCTATGTAATAGCAGTATAGTGGAGGACAGCGCCACCTATTGGAATGTTCTATGTCATAGAAGTATAGTGGAGGACAGCGCCACCTATTGGAAGGTTCTATGCAATAGCAGTATAGTGGAGAACAACGCCATTTACTGGAGGGGTCTATGTAATAGCAGTATAGTGGAGGACAGCGCCACCTATTGGAATGTTCTATGTAATAGCAGTATAGTGGAGGACAGCGCCACCTATTGGAAGGTTCTATGTAATAGCAGTATAGTGGAGGACAGCGCCACCTATTGGAAGGTTCTATGTAATAGCAGTATAGTGGAGGACAGCGCCACCTATTGGAAGGTTCTATGTAATAGCAGTATAGTGGAGAAAAGCGCCACCTACTGGAGGGGTCTATGTAATAGCAGTATAGTGGAGGACAGCGCCACCTGCTGGAGGGGTCTGTGTAATAGCAGTATAGTGGAGGACAGCGCCACCTATTGGAATGTTCTATGTAATAGCAGTATAGTGGAGGACAGCGCCACCTATTGGAAGGTTCTATGTAATAGCAGTATAGTGGAGAACAGCGCCACCTACTGGAGGGGTCTATGTAATAGCAGTATAGTGGAGGACAGCGCCACCTATTGGAATGTTCTATGTAATAGCAGTATAGTGGAGGACAGCGCCACCTATTGGAAGGTTCTATGTAATAGCAGTATAGTGGAGGACAGCGCCACCTATTGGAATGTTCAATGTAATAGCAGTATAGTGGAGGACAGCGCCACCTATTGGAAGTTTCTATGTAATAGCAGTATAGTGGAGAACAGCGCCACCTATTGGAAAGTTCTATATAATAGCAGTATAGTGGAGGACAGCGCCACCTATTGGAATGTTCTATGTAATAGCAGTATAGTGGAGGACAGCGCCACCTATTGGAAGGTTCTATGTAATAGCAGTATAGTGGAGGACAGCGCCACCTATTGGAATGTTCTATGTAATAGCAGTATAGTGGAGGATAGCGCCACCTATTGGAAGGTTCTATGTAATAGCAGCACAGTGGAGAACAGCGCCACCTATAGGAAGGTTCTATGTAATAGCAGTATAGTGGAGGACAGCGCCACCTATTGGAAGGTTCTATGTAATAGCAGTATAGTGGAGGATAGCGCCACCTATTGGAAGGTTCTATGTAATAGCAGTACAGTGGAGAACAGCGCCACCTATTGGAAGGTTCTATGTAATAGCAGTATAGTGGAGGACAGCGCCACCTATTGGAAGGTTCTATGTAATAGCAGTATAGTGGAGGACAGCGCCACCTATGGGTAGGTTCTATATAATAGCAGTATAGTGGAGGACAGCGCCACCTATTGGAATGTTCTATGTAATAGCAGTATAGTGGAGGACAGCGCCACCTATTGGAAGGTTCTATGTAATAGCAGTATAGTGGAGGACAGCGCCACCTATTGGAATGTTCTATGTAATAGCAGTATAGTGGAGGACAGCGCCACATATTGGAAGGTTCTATGTAATAGCAGTATAGTGGATGGGTCTATGTAATAGCAGTATAGTGGAGGACAGCGCCACCTATTGGAAGGTTCTATGTATTAGCAGTATAGTGGAGGACAGCGCCACCTATTGGAAGGTTCTATGTAATAGCAGTATAGTGGAGGACAGCACCACCTATTGGAAGGTTCTATGTAATAGCAGTATAGTGGAGAACAGCGCCACCTACTGGAGGGGACTATGTAGTAGCAGTATAGTGGAGGACAGCGCCACCTACTGGAGGGGTCTATGCAATAGCAGTATAGTGGAGGACAGCGCCATCTATTGGAAGGTTCTATGTGATAGCAGTATAGTGGAGGACAGCGCCACCTATTGGAAGGTTCTATGTAATAGCAGTATAGTGGAGAACAGCGCCACCTACTGGAGGGGTCTATGTAATAGCAGTATAGTGGAGGACAGCGCCACCTACTGGAGGGGTCTATGTAATAGCAGTACAGTGGAGAACAGCGCCACCTATTGGAAGGTTCTATATAATAGCAGTATAGTGGAGGACAGCGCCACCTACTGGAGGGGGTCTATGTAATAGCAGTATAGTGGAGGACAGCGCCACCTACTGTAGGGGTCTATGTAATAGCAGTACAGTGGAGAACAGCGCCACCTATTGGAAGGTTCTATATAATAGCAGTATAGTGGAGGACAGCACCACCTATTGGAATGTTCTATGTCATAGCAGTATAGTGGAGGATAGCGCCACCTATTGGAAGGTTCTATGTAATAGCAGTACAGTGGAGAACAGCGCCACCTATTGGAAGGTTCTATGTAATAGTAGTATAGGGGAGGACATCACCACCTATTGGAAGGTTCTATGTAATAGCAGTATAGTGGAGGACAGCGCCACCTATTGGAAGGTTCTATGTAATAGCATGATAGTGGAGGACAGCGCCACCTATTGGAATGTTCTATGTAATAGCAGTATAGTGGAGGATAGCGCCACCTATTGGAAGGTTCTATGTAATAGCAGTACAGTGGAGAACAGCGCCACCTATTGGAAGGTTCTATGTAATAGCAGTATAGTGGAGGACAGCGCCACCTATTGGAAGGTTCTATGTAATAGCATTATAGTGGAGGACAGCGCCACCTATGGGTAGGTTCTATATAATAGCAGTATAGTGGAGGACAGCGCCACCTATTGGAATGTTCTATGTAATAGCAGTATAGTGGAGGACAGCGCCACCTATTGGAAGGTTCTATGTAATAGCAGTATAGTGGAGGACAGCGCCACCTATTGGAATGTTCTATGTAATAGCAGTATAGTGGAGGACAGCGCCACATATTGGAAGGTTCTATGTAATAGTAGTATAGTGGATGGATCTATGTAATAGCAGTATAGTGGAGGACAGCGCCACCTATTGGAAGGTTCTATGTATTAGCAGTATAGTGGAGGACAGCGCCACCTATTGGAAGGTTCTATGTAATAGCAGTATAGTGGAGGACAGCACCACCTATTGGAATGTTCTATGTAATAGCAGTATAGTGGAGGACAGCGCCACCTATTGGAAGGTTCTATGTAATAGCAGTATAGTGGAGGACAGCGCCACCTATTGGAAGGTTCTATGTAATAGCAGTATAGTGGAGGACAGCGCCACCTATTGGAAGGTTCTATGTAATAGCAGTATAGTGGAGAAAAGCGCCACCTACTGGAGGGGTCTATGTAATAGCAGTATAGTGGAGGACAGCGCCACCTACTGGAGGGGTCTATGTAATAGCAGTATAGTGGAGGACAGCGCCACCTATTGGAAGGTTCTATGTAATAGCAGTATAGTGGAGGACAGCGCCACCTATTGGAATGTTCTATGTAATAGCAGTATAGTGGAGGATAGCGCCACCTATTGGAAGGTTCTATGTAATAGCAGTACAGTGGAGAACAGCGCCACCTATTGGAAGGTTCTATGTAATAGCAGTATAGTGGAGGACAGCGCCACCTATTGGAAGGTTCTATGTAATAGCAGTATAGTGGAGGACAGCGCCACCTATGGGTAGGTTCTATATAATAGCAGTATAGTGGAGGACAGCGCCACCTATTGGAATGTTCTATGTAATAGCAGTATAGTGGAGGATAGCGCCACCTATTGGAATGTTCTATGTAATAGCAGTATAGTGGAGGGCAGCGCCACCTATTGGAAGGTTCTATGTAATAGCATTATAGTGGAGGACAGCGCCACCTATTGGAATGTTCTATGTAATAGCAGTATAGTGGAGGACAGCGCCACCTATTGGAAGCTTCTATGTAATAGCAGTATAGTGGAGGACAGCGCCACCTATTGGAAGGTTCTATGTAATAGCAGTATAGTGGAGGACAGCGCCACCTATTGGAAGGTTCTATGTAATAGCAGTATAGTGGAGAAAAGCGCCACCTACTGGAGGGGTCTATGTAGTAGCAGTATAGTGGAGGACAGCGCCACCTACTGGAGGGGTCTATGTAATAGCAGTATAGTGGAGGACAGCGCCACCTATTGGAAGGTTCTATGTAATAGCAGTATAGTGGAGGACAGCGCCACCTATTGGAATGTTCTATGTAATAGCAGTATAGTGGAGGATAGCGCCACCTATTGGAAGGTTCTATGTAATAGCAGTACAGTGGAGAACAGCGCCACCTATTGGAAGGTTCTATGTAATAGCAGTATAGTGGAGGACATCGCCACCTATTGAAAGGTTCTATGTAATAGCAATATAGTGGAGGACAGCGCCACCTATGGGTAGGTTCTATATAATAGCAGTATAGTGGAGGACAGCGCCACCTATTGGAATGTTCTATGTAATAGCAGTATAGTGGAGGATAGCGCCACCTATTGGAATGTTCTATGTAATAGCAGTATAGTGGAGAGCAGCGCCACCTATTGGAAGGTTCTATGTAATAGCATTATAGTGGAGGACAGCGCCACCTATTGGAATGTTCTATGTAATAGCAGTATAGTGGAGGACAGCGCCACCTATTGGAAGCTTCTATGTAATAGCAGTATAGTGGAGGACAGCGCCACCTATTGGAAGGTTCTATGTAATAGCAGTATAGTGGAGGACAGCGCCACATATTGGAATGTTCTATGTCATAGCAGTATAGTGGAGGATAGCGGCACCTATTGGAAGGTTCTATGTAATAGCAGTACAGTGGAGAACAGCGCCTCCTATTGGAATGTTTTATGTAATAGCAGTATAGTGGAGGACAGCGCCACCTATTGGAAGGTTCTATGTAATAGGAGTATAGTGGAGGACAGCGCCACCTATTGGAAGGTTCTATGTAATAACATTATAGTGGAGGACAGCGCCACCTATTGGAATGTTCTATGTAATAGCAGTATAGTGGAGGACAGCGCCACCTATTGGAAGGTTCTATGTAATAGCAGTATAGTGGAGGACAGCGCCACCTATGGGTAGGTTCTATATAATAGCAGTATAGTGGAGGACAGCGCCACCTATTGGAATGTTCTATGTAATAGCAGTATAGTGGAGGACAGCGCCACCTATTGGAAGGTTCTATGTAATAGCAGTATAGTGGAGGACAGCGCCACCTATTGGAACGTTCTATATAATAGCAGTATAGTGGAGGACAGCGCCACATATTGGAAGGTTCTATGTAATATCAGTATAGTGGATGGGTCTATGTAATAGCAGTATAGTGGAGGACAGCACCACCTATTGGAAGGTTCTATGTATTAGCAGTATAGTGGAGGACAGCGCCACCTATTGGAAGGTTCTATGTAATAGCAGTATAGTGGAGGACAGCACCACCTATTGGAATGTTCTATGTAATAGCAGTATAGTGGAGGACAGCGCCACCTATTGGAAGGTTCTATGTAATAGCAGTATAGTGGAGAACAGCGCCACCTACTGGAGGGGTCTATGTAATAGCAGTATAGTGGAGGACAGCGCCACCTACTGGAGGGGTCTATGTAATAGCAGTATAGTGGAGGACAGCGCCACCTATTGGAAGGTTCTATGTAATAGCAGTATAGTGGAGGACAGCGCCACCTATTGGAAGGTTCTATCTAATAGCAGTATAGTGGAGAACAGCGCCACCTACTGGAGGGGTCTATGTAATAGCAGTATAGTGGAGGACAGCGCCACCTACTGGAGGGGGTCTATGTAATAGCAGTACAGTGGAGAACAGCGCCACCTATTGGAAGGTTCTATATAATAGCAGTATAGTGGAGGACAGCGCCACCTATTGGAATGTTCTATGTAATAGCAGTATAGTGGAGGACAGCGCCACCTATTGGAATGTTCTATGTAATAGCAGTAAAGTGGAGGGCAGCGCCACCTATTGGAAGGTTCTATGTAATAGCATTATAGTGGAGGACAGCGCCACCTTTTGGAATGTTCTATGTAATAGCAGTATAGTGGAGGACAGCACCACCTATTGGAATGTTCTATGTAATAGCAGTATAGTGGAGGGCAGCGCCACCTATTGGAAGGTTCTATGTAATAGCATTATAGTGGAGGACAGCGCCACCTATTGGAATGTTCTATGTAATAGCAGTTTAGTGGAGGACAGAGCCACCTATTGGAAGGTTCTATGTAATAGCAGTATAGTGGAGGACAGCGCCACCTATTGGAAGGTTCTATGTAATAGCAGTATAGTGGAGGACAGCGCCACCTATTGGAATGTTCTATGTCATAGCAGTATAGTGGAGGACAGCGCCACCTATTGGAAGGTTCTATGCAATAGCAGTATAGTGGAGAACAACGCCATTTACTGGAGGGGTCTATGTAATAGCAGTATAGTGGAGGACAGCGCCACCTATTGGAATGTTCTATGTAATAGCAGTATAGTGGAGGACAGCGCCACCTATTGGAAGGTTCTCTGTAATAGCAGTATAGTGGAGGACAGCGCCACCTATTGGAAGGTTCTATGTAATAGCAGTATAGTGGAGGACAGCGCCACCTATTGGAAGGTTCTATGTAATAGCAGTATAGTGGAGAAAAGCGCCACCTACTGGAGGGGTCTATGTAATAGCAGTATAGTGGAGGACAGCGCCACCTGCTGGAGGGGTCTGTGTAATAGCAGTATAGTGGAGGACAGCGCCACCTATTGGAATGTTCTATGTAATAGCAGTATAGTGGAGGACAGCGCCACCTATTGGAAGGTTCTATGTAATAGCAGTATAGTGGAGAACAGCGCCACCTACTGGAGGGGTCTATGTAATAGCAGTATAGTGGAGGACAGCGCCACCTATTGGAATGTTCTATGTAATAGCAGTATAGTGGAGGGCAGCGCCACCTATTGGAAGGTTCTATGTAATAGCAGTATAGTGGAGGACAGCGCCACCTATTGGAATGTTCAATGTAATAGCAGTATAGTGGAGGACAGCGCCACCTATTGGAAGTTTCTATGTAATAGCAGTATAGTGGAGAACAGCGCCACCTATTGGAAAGTTCTATATAATAGCAGTATAGTGGAGGACAGCGCCACCTATTGGAATGTTCTATGTAATAGCAGTATAGTGGAGGACAGCGCCACCTATTGGAAGGTTCTATGTAATAGCAGTATAGTGGAGGACAGCGCCACCTATTGGAATGTTCTATGTAATAGCAGTATAGTGGAGGATAGCGCCACCTATTGGAAGGTTCTATGTAATAGCAGTACAGTGGAGAACAGCGCCACCTATAGGAAGGTTCTATGTAATAGCAGTATAGTGGAGGACAGCGCCACCTATTGGAAGGTTCTATGTAATAGCAGTATAGTGGAGGATAGCGCCACCTATTGGAAGGTTCTATGTAATAGCAGTACAGTGGAGAACAGCGCCACCTATTGGAAGGTTCTATGTAATAGCAGTATAGTGGAGGACAGCGCCACCTATTGGAAGGTTCTATGTAATAGCAGTATAGTGGAGGACAGCGCCACCTATGGGTAGGTTCTATATAATAGCAGTATAGTGGAGGACAGCGCCACCTATTGGAATGTTCTATGTAATAGCAGTATAGTGGAGGACAGCGTCACCTATTGGAAGGTTCTATGTAATAGCAGTATATTGGAGGACAGCGCCACCTATTGGAATGTTCTATGTAATAGCAGTATAGTGGAGGACAGCGCCACATATTGGAAGGTTCTATGTAATAGCAGTATAGTGGATGGGTCTATGTAATAGCAGTATAGTGGAGGACAGCGCCACCTATTGGAAGGTTCTATGTATTAGCAGTATAGTGGAGGACAGCGCCACCTATTGGAAGGTTCTATGTAATAGCAGTATAGTGGAGGACAGCACCACCTATTGGAATGTTCTATGTAATAGCAGTATAGTGGAGGACAGCACCACCTATTGGAAGGTTCTATGTAATAGCAGTATAGTGGAGAACAGCGCCACCTACTGGAGGGGACTATGTAGTAGCAGTATAGTGGAGGACAGCGCCACCTACTGGAGGGGTCTATGCAATAGCAGTATAGTGGAGGACAGCGCCATCTATTGGAAGGTTCTATGTGATAGCAGTATAGTGGAGGACAGCGCCACCTATTGGAAGGTTCTATGTAATAGCAGTATAGTGGAGAACAGCGCCACCTACTGGAGGGGTCTATGTAATAGCAGTATAGTGGAGGACAGCGCCACCTACTGGAGGGGTCTATGTAATAGCAGTACAGTGGAGAACAGCGCCACCTATTGGAAGGTTCTATATAATAGCAGTATAGTGGAGGACAGCACCACCTATTGGAATGTTCTATGTCATAGCAGTATAGTGGAGGATAGCGCCACCTATTGGAAGGTTCTATGTAATAGCAGTACAGTGGAGAACAGTGCCACCTATTGGAAGGTTCTATGTAATAGCAGTATAGTGGAGGACAGCGCCACCTATTGGAAGGTTCTATGTAATAGCAGTATAGTGGAGGACAGCGCCACCTATTGGAAGGTTCTATGTAATAGCATTATAGTGGAGGACAGCGCCACCTATTGGAATGTTCTATGTAATAGCAGTATAGTGGAGGACAGCGCCACCTATTGGCAGGTTCAATGTAATAGCAGTATAGTGGAGGACAGCGCCACCTATTGGAAGGTTCTATGTAATAGCAGTATAGTGGAGGACAGCGCCACCTATTGGAATGTTCTATGTAATAGCAGTATAGTGGAGGATAGCGCCACCTATTGGAAGGTTCTATGTAATAGCAGTACAGTGGAGAACAGCGCCACCTATTGGAAGGTTCTATGTAATAGCAGTATAGTGGAGGACAGCGCCACCTATTGGAAGGTTCTATGTAATAGCAGTATAGTGGAGAACAGCGCCACCTACTGGAGGGGACTATGTAGTAGCAGTATAGTGGAGGACAGCGCCACCTACTGGAGGGGTCTATGCAATAGCAGTATAGTGGAGGACAGCGCCATCTATTGGAAGGTTCTATGTGATAGCAGTATAGTGGAGGACAGCGCCACCTATTGGAAGGTTCTATGTAATAGCAGTATAGTGGAGAACAGCGCCACCTACTGGAGGGGTCTATGTAATAGCAGTATAGTGGAGGACAGCGCCACCTACTGGAGGGGTCTATGTAATAGCAGTACAGTGGAGAACAGCGCCACCTATTGGAAGGTTCTATATAATAGCAGTATAGTGGAGGACAGCACCACCTATTGGAATGTTCTATGTCATAGCAGTATAGTGGAGGATAGCGCCACCTATTGGAAGGTTCTATGTAATAGCAGTACAGTGGAGAACAGTGCCACCTATTGGAAGGTTCTATGTAATAGCAGTATAGTGGAGGACAGCGCCACCTATTGGAAGGTTCTATGTAATAGCAGTATAGTGGAGGACAGCGCCACCTATTGGAAGGTTCTATGTAATAGCATTATAGTGGAGGACAGCGCCACCTATTGGAATGTTCTATGTAATAGCAGTATAGTGGAGGACAGCGCCACCTATTGGCAGGTTCAATGTAATAGCAGTATAGTGGAGGACAGCGCCACCTATTGGAAGGTTCTATGTAATAGCAGTATAGTGGAGGACAGCGCCACCTATTGGAATGTTCTATGTAATAGCAGTATAGTGGAGGATAGCGCCACCTATTGGAAGGTTCTATGTAATAGCAGTACAGTGGAGAACAGCGCCACCTATTGGAAGGTTCTATGTAATAGCAGTATAGTGGAGGACAGCGCCACCTATTGGAAGGTTCTATGTAATAGCAGTATAGTGGAGGACAGCGCCACCTATTGGAATGTTCTATGTAATAGCAGTATAGTGGAGGACAGCGCCACATATTGGAAGGTTCTATGTAATAGCAGTATAGTGGATGGGTCTATGTAATAGCAGTATAGTGGAGGACAGCGCCACCTATTGGAAGGTTCTATGTATTAGCAGTATAGTGGAGGACAGCGCAACCTATTGGAAGGTTCTATGTAATAGCAGTATAGTGGAGGACAGCGCCACCTATTGGAAGGTTCTATGTAATAGCAGTATAGTGGAGAACAGCGCCACCTACTGGAGGGGTCTATGTAATAGCAGTATAGTGGAGGACAGCGCCACCTTTTGGAAGGTTCTATGTAATAGCAGTATAGTGGAGAACAGCGCCACCTACTGGAGGGGTCTATGTAATAGCAGTATAGTGGAGGACAGCGCCACCTACTGGAGGGGTCTATGTAATAGCAGTATAGTGGAGGACAGCGCCACCTATTGGAAAGTTCTATGTAATAGCAGTATAGTGGAGGACAGCGCCACCTATTGGATGGTTCTATGTAATAGCAGTATAGTGGAGAACAGCGCCACCTACTGGAGGGGTCTATGTAATAGCAGTATAGGAGGACAGCGCCACCTGCTGGAGGGGTCTGTGTAATAGCAGTATAGTGGAGGACAGCGCCAACTATTGGAATGTTCTATGTAATAGCAGTATAGTGGAGGACAGCGCCACCTATTGGAAGGTTCTATGTAATAGCAGTATAGTGGAGAACAGCGCCACCTACTGGAGGGGTCTGTGTAATAGCAGTATAGTGGAGGACAGCGCCACCTATTGGAAGGTTCTATGTAATAGCAGTATAGTGGAGGACAGCGCCACCTATTGGAATGTTCAATGTAATAGCAGTATAGTGGAGGACAGCGCCACCTATTGGAAGGTTCTATGTAATAGCAGTATAGTGGAGGACAGCGCCACCTATTGGAAGTTTCTATGTAATAGCAGTATAGTGGAGAACAGCGCCACCTATTGGAATGTTCTATGTAATAGCAGTATAGTGGAGGACAGCGCCACCTATTGGAATGTTCTATGTAATAGCAGTATAGTGGAGGACAGCGCCACCTATTGGAAGGTTCTATGTAATAGCAGTATAGTGGAGGACAGCGCCACCTATTGGAATGTTCTATGTAATAGCAGTATAGTGGAGGATAGCGCCACCTATTGGAAGGTTCTATGTAATAGCAGTACAGTGGAGAACAGCGCCACCTATAGGAAGGTTCTATGTAATAGCAGTATAGTGGAGGACAGCGCCACCTATTGGAAGGTTCTATGTAATAGCAGTATAGTGGAGGATAGCGCCACCTATTGGAAGGTTCTATGTAATAGCAGTACAGTGGAGAACAGCGCCACCTATTGGAAGGTTCTATGTAATAGCAGTATAGTGGAGGACAGCGCCACCTATTGGAAGGTTCTATGTAATAGCAGTATAGTGGAGGACAGCGCCACCTATGGGTAGGTTCTATATAATAGCAGTATAGTGGAGGACAGCGCCACCTATTGGAATGTTCTATGTAATAGCAGTATAGTGGAGGACAGCGCCACCTATTGGAAGGTTCTATGTAATAGCAGTATAGTGGAGGACAGCGCCACCTATTGGAATGTTCTATGTAATAGCAGTATAGTGGAGGACAGCGCCACATATTGGAAGGTTCTATGTAATAGCAGTATAGTGGATGGGTCTATGTAATAGCAGTATAGTGGAGGACAGCGCCACCTATTGGAAAGTTCTATGTATTAGCAGTATAGTGGAGGACAGCGCCACCTATTGGAAGGTTCTATGTAATAGCAGTATAGTGGAGGACAGCACCACCTATTGGAATGTTCTATGTAATAGCAGTATAGTGGAGGACAGCACCACCTATTGGAAGGTTCTATGTAATAGCAGTATAGTGGAGAACAGCGCCACCTACTGGAGGGGTCTATGTAATAGCAGTATAGTGGAGGACAGCGCCACCTACTGGAGGGGTCTATGCAATAGCAGTATAGTGGAGGACAGCGCCATCTATTGGAAGGTTCTATGTAATAGCAGTATAGTGGAGGACAGCGCCACCTATTGGAAGGTTCTATGTAATAGCAGTATAGTGGAGAACAGCGCCACCTACTGGAGGGGTCTATGTAATAGCAGTATAGTGGAGGACAGCGCCACCTACTGGAGGGGTCTATGTAATAGCAGTACAGTGGAGGACAGCGCCACCTACTGGAGGGGTCTATGTAATAGCAGTACAGTGGAGAACAGCGCCACCTATTGGAAGGTTCTATATAATAGCAGTATAGTGGAGGACAGCGCCACCTACTGGAGGGGGTCTATGTAATAGCAGTATAGTGGAGGACAGCGCCACCTACTGGAGGGGTCTATGTAATAGCAGTACAGTGGAGAACAGCGCCACCTATTGGAAGGTTCTATATAATAGCAGTATAGTGGAGGACAGCACCACCTATTGGAATGTTCTATGTCATAGCAGTATAGTGGAGGATAGCGCCACCTATTGGAAGGTTCTATGTAATAGCAGTACAGTGGAGAACAGCGCCACCTATTGGAAGGTTCTATGTAATAGCAGTATAGTGGAGGACAGCGCCACCTATTGGAAGGTTCTATGTAATAGCAGTATAGTGGAGGACAGCGCCACCTATTGGAAGGTTCTATGTAATAGCATTATAGTGGAGGACAGCGCCACCTATTGGAATGTTCTATGTAATAGCAGTATAGTGGAGGACAGCGCCACCTATTGGAAGGTTCTATGTAATAGCAGTATAGTGGAGGACAGCGCCACCTATTGGAAGGTTCTATGTAATAGCAGTATAGTGGAGGACAGCGCCTCCTATTGGAATGTTCTATGTAATAGCAGTATAGTGGAGGATAGCGCCACCTATTGGAAGGATCTATGTAATAGCAGTACAGTGGAGAACAGCGCCACCTATTGGAAGGTTCTATGTAATAGCAGTATAGTGGAGGACAGCGCCACCTATTGGAAGGTTCTATGTAATAGCAGTATAGTGGAGGACAGCGCCACCTATGGGTAGGTTCTATATAATAGCAGTATAGTGGAGGACAGCGCCACCTATTGGAATGTTCTATGTAATAGCAGTATAGTGGAGGACAGCGCCACCTATTGGAAGGTTCTATGTAATAGCAGTATAGTGGAGGACAGCGCCACCTATTGGAATGTTCTATGTAATAGCAGTATAGTGGAGGACAGCGCCACATATTGGAAGGTTCTATGTAATAGCAGTATAGTGGATGGGTCTATGTAATAGCAGTATAGTGGAGGACAGCGCCACCTATTGGAAGGTTCTATGTATTAGCAGTATAGTGGAGGACAGCGCAACCTATTGGAAGGTTCTATGTAATAGCAGTATAGTGGAGGACAGCGCCACCTATTGGAAGGTTCTATGTAATAGCAGTATAGTGGAGAACAGCGCCACCTACTGGAGGGGTCTATGTAATAGCAGTATAGTGGAGGACAGCGCCACCTACTGGAGGGGTCTATGTAATAGCAGTATAGTGGAGGACAGCGCCACCTATTGGAAAGTTCTATGTAATAGCAGTATAGTGGAGGACAGCGCCACCTATTGGATGGTTCTATGTAATAGCAGTATAGTGGAGAACAGCGCCACCTACTGGAGGGGTCTATGTAATAGCAGTATAGTGGAGGACAGCGCCACCTACTGGAGGGGTCTGTGTAATAGCAGTATAGTGGAGGACAGCACCACCTATTGGAAGGTTCTATGTAATAGCAGTATAGTGGAGGACAGCGCCACCTATTGGAAGGTTCTATGTAATAGCAGTATAGTGGAGGACAGCGCCACCTATTGGAAGGTTCTATGTAATAGCAGTATAGTGGAGAAAAGCGCCACCTACTGGAGGGGTCTATGTAATAGCAGTATAGTGGAGGACAGCGCCACCTATTGGAATGTTCTATGTAATAGCAGTATAGTGGAGGACAGCGCCACCTATTGGAAGGTTCTATGTAATAGCAGTATAGTGGAGGACAGCGCCACCTATTGGAATGTTCAATGTAATAGCAGTATAGTGGAGGACAGCGCCACCTATTGGAAGGTTCTATGTAATAGCAGTATAGTGGAGGACAGCGCCACCTATTGGAAGTTTCTATGTAATAGCAGTATAGTGGAGAACAGCGCCACCTATTGGAATGTTCTATGTAATAGCAGTATAGTGGAGGACAGCGCCACCTATTGGAATGTTCTATGTAATAGCAGTATAGTGGAGGACAGCGCCACCTATTGGAAGGTTCTATGTAATAGCAGTATAGTGGAGGACAGCGCCACCTATTGGAATGTTCTATGTAATAGCAGTATAGTGGAGGATAGCGCCACCTATTGGAAGGTTCTATGTAATAGCAGTACAGTGGAGAACAGCGCCACCTATAGGAAGGTTCTATGTAATAGCAGTATTGTGGAGGACAGCGCCACCTATTGGAAGGTTCTATGTAATAGCAGTATAGTGGAGGATAGCGCCACCTATTGGAAGGTTCTATGTAATAGCAGTACAGTGGAGAACAGCGCCACCTATTGGAAGGTTCTATGTAATAGCAGTATAGTGGAGGACAGCGCCACCTATTGGAAGGTTCTATGTAATTGCAGTATAGTGGAGGACAGCGCCACCTATGGGTAGGTTCTATATAATAGCAGTATAGTGGAGGACAGCGCCACCTATTGGAATGTTCTATGTAATAGCAGTATAGTGGAGGACAGCGCCACCTATTGGAAGGTTCTATGTAATAGCAGTATAGTGGAGGACAGCGCCACCTATTGGAATGTTCTATGTAATAGCAGTATAGTGGAGGACAGCGCCACATATTGGAAGGTTCTATGTAATAGCAGTATAGTGGATGGGTCTATGTAATAGCAGTATAGTGGAGGACAGCGCCACCTATTGGAAGGTTCTATGTATTAGCAGTATAGTGGAGGACAGCGCCACCTATTGGAAGGTTCTATGTAATAGCAGTATAGTGGAGGACAGCACCACCTATTGGAAGGTTCTATGTAATAGCAGTATAGTGGAGAACAGCGCCACCTACTGGAGGGGACTATGTAGTAGCAGTATAGTGGAGGACAGCGCCACCTACTGGAGGGGTCTATGCAATAGCAGTATAGTGGAGGACAGCGCCATCTATTGGAAGGTTCTATGTAATAGCAGTATAGTGGAGGACAGCGCCACCTATTGGAAGGTTCTATGTAATAGCAGTATAGTGGAGAACAGCGCCACCTACTGGAGGGGTCTATGTAATAGCAGTATAGTGGAGGACAGCGCCACCTACTGGAGGGGTCTATGTAATAGCAGTACAGTGGAGGACAGCGCCACCTACTGGAGGGGTCTATGTAATAGCAGTACAGTGGAGAACAGCGCCACCTATTGGAAGGTTCTATATAATAGCAGTATAGTGGAGGACAGCACCACCTATTGGAATGTTCTATGTCATAGCAGTATAGTGGAGGATAGCGCCACCTATTGGAAGGTTCTATGTAATAGCAGTACAGTGGAGAACAGCGCCACCTATTGGAAGGTTCTATGTAATAGCAGTATAGTGGAGGACAGCGCCACCTATTGGAAGGTTCTATGTAATAGCAGTATAGTGGAGGACAGCGCCACCTATTGGAAGGTTCTATGTAATAGCATTATAGTGGAGGACAGCGCCACCTATTGGAATGTTCTATGTAATAGCAGTATAGTGGAGGACAGCGCCACCTATTGGAAGGTTCTATGTAATAGCAGTATAGTGGAGGACAGCGCCACCTATTGGAAGGTTCTATGTAATAGCAGTATAGTGGAGGACAGCGCCACCTATTGGAATGTTCTATGTAATAGCAGTATAGTGGAGGATAGCGCCACCTATTGGAAGGTTCTATGTAATAGCAGTACAGTGGAGAACAGCGCCACCTATTGGAAGGTTCTATGTAATAGCAGTATAGTGGAGGACAGCGCCACCTATTGGAAGGTTCTATATAATAGCAGTATAGTGGAGGACAGCGCCACCTATGGGTAGGTTCTATATAATAGCAGTATAGTGGAGGACAGCGCCACCTATTGGAATGTTCTATGTAATAGCAGTATAGTGGAGGACAGCGCCACCTATTGGAAGGTTCTATGTAATAGCAGTATAGTGGAGGACAGCGCCACCTATTGGAATGTTCTATGTAATAGCAGTATAGTGGAGGACAGCGCCACATATTGGAAGGTTCTATGTATTAGCAGTATAGTGGAGGACAGCGCAACCTATTGGAAGGTTCTATGTAATAGCAGTATAGTGGAGGACAGCGCCACCTATTGGAAGGTTCTATGTAATAGCAGTATAGTGGAGAACAGCGCCACCTACTGGAGGGGTCTATGTAATAGCAGTATAGTGGAGGACAGCGCCACCTATTGGAAGGTTCTATGTAATAGCAGTATAGTGGAGAACAGCGCCACCTACTGGAGGGGTCTATGTAATAGCAGTATAGTGGAGGACAGCGCCACCTACTGGAGGGGTCTATGTAATAGCAGTATAGTGGAGGACATCGCCACCTATTGGAAAGTTCTATGTAATAGCAGTATAGTGGAGGACAGCGCCACCTATTGGAAGGTTCTATGTAATAGCAGTATAGTGGAGAACAGCGCCACCTACTGGAGGGGTCTATGTAATAGCAGTATAGTGGAGGACAGCGCCACCTACTGGAGGGGTCTATGTAATAGCAGTACAGTGGAGAACAGCGCCACCTATTGGAAGGTTCTATATAATAGCAGAATAGTGGAGGACAGCGCCACCTATTGGAATGTTCTTATGTAATAGCAGTATAGTGGAGGACAGCGCCACCTATTGGAATGTTCTATGTAATAGCAGTATAGTGGAGGGCAGCGCCACCTATTGGAAGGTTCTATGTAATAGCATTATAGTGGAGGACAGCGCCACCTATTGGAATGTTCTATGTAATAGCAGTATTGTGGAGGACAGCGCCACCTATTGGAATGTTCTATGTAATAGCAGTATAGTGGAGGACAGCGCCACCTATTGGAAGGTTCTATGTAATAGCATTATAGTGAAGGACAGCGCCACCTTAAGGAATGTTCTATGTAATAGCAGTATAGTGGAGGACAGTGCCACCTATTGGAAGGTTCTATGTAATAGCAGTATAGTGGAGGACAGCACCACCTATTGGAAGGTTCTATGTAATAGCAGTATAGTGGAGGACAGCGCCACCTATTGGAATGTTCTATGTAATTGCAGTATAGTGGAGGACAGCGCCACCTAATGGAAGGTTCTATGTAATAGCAGTACAGTGGAGAACAGCGCCACCTATTGGAAGGTTCTATATAATAGCAGTATAGTGGAGGACAGCGCCACCTATTGGAATGTTCTATGTAATAGCAGTATAGTGGAGGACAGCGCCACCTATTGGAATGTTCTATGTAATAGCAGTATAGTGGAGGGCAGCGCCACCTATTGGAAGGTTCTATGTAATAGCAGTATAGTGGAGGCTAGCGCCACCTATTGGAAGGTTCTATGTAATAGCAGTACAGTGGAGAACAGCGCCACCTATTGGAAGGTTCTATATAATAGCAGTATAGTGGAGGACAGCGCCACCTATTGGAATGTTCTATGTAATAGCAGTATAGTGGAGGACAGCGCCACCTATTGGAATGTTCTATGTAATAGCAGTATAGTGGAGGGCAGCGCCACCTATTGGAAGGTTCTATGTAATAGCATTATAGTGGAGGACAGCGCCACCTATTGGAATGTTCTATGTAATAGCAGTATAGTGGAGGACAGCGCCACCTATTGGAAGGTTCTAAATAATAGCAGTATAGTGGAGGACAGCGCCACCTATTGGAAGGTTCTATGTAATAGCAGTATAGTGGAGAACAGCGCCACCTACTGGAGGGGTCTATGTTATAGCAGTATAGTGGAGGACAGCGCCACCTATTGGAATGTTCTATGTAATAGCAGTATAGTGGAGGACAGCGCCACCTATTGGAAGGTTCTATGTAATAGCAGTATAGTGGAGGACAGCGCCACCTATTGGAATGTTCAATGTAATAGCAGTATAGTGGAGGACAGCGCCACCTATTGGAAGGTTCTATGTAATAGCAGTATAGTGGAGAACAGTGCCACCTATTGGAAGGTTCTATGTAATAGCAGTATAGTGGAGGACAGCGCCACCTATTGGAATGTTCTATGTAATAGCAGTATAGTGGAGGACAGCGCCACCTATTGGAATGTTCTATGTAATAGCAGTATAGTGGAGGGCAGCGCCACCTATTGGAAGGTTCTATGTAATAGCATTATAGTGGAGGACAGCGCCACCTATTGGAATGTTCTATGTAATAGCAGTATAGCGGAGGACAGCGCCACCTATTGGAAGGTTCTATGTAATAGCAGTATAGTGGAGGACAGCGCAACCTATTGGAAGGTTCTATGTAATAGCAGTATAGTGGAGGACAGCGCCACCTATTGGAATGTTCTATGTAATAGCAGTATAGTGGAGGATAGCGCCACCTATTGGAAGGTTCTATGTAATAGCAGTACAGTGGAGAACAGCGCCACCTATTGGAAGGTTCTATGTAATAGCAGTATAGTGGAGGACAGCGCCACCTATTGGAAGATTCTATGTAATAGCAGTATAGTGGAGGACAGCGCCACCTATTGGAAGGTTCTATGTAATAGCAGTATAGTGGAGGACAGCGCCACCTATTGGAAGGTTCTATATAATAGCAGTATAGTGGAGGACAGCGCCACCTATTGGAATGTTCTATGTAATAGCAGTATAGTGGAGGACAGCACCACCTATTGGAAGGTTCTATGTAATAGCAGTATAGTTGAGGACAGCGCCACCTATTGGAATGTTCTATGTAATAGCAGTTTAGTGGAGGACAGCGCCACATATTGGAAGGTTCTATGTAATAGCAGTATAGTGGATGGGTCTATGTAATAGCAGTATAGTGGAGGACAGCGCCACCTATTGGAAGGTTCTATGTAATAGCAGTACAGTGGAGGACAGCGCCACCTATTGGAAGGATCTATGTAATAGCAGTATAGTGGAGGACAGCGCCACCTATTGGAATGTTCTATGTAATAGCAGTATAGTGGAGGACAGTGCCACCTATTGGAAGGTTCTATATAATAGCAGTATAGTGGAGGACAGCGCCACCTATTGGAAGGTACTATGTAATAGCATTATAGTGAAGGACAGCGCCACCTATAGGAATGTTCTATGTAATAGCAGTATAGTGGAGGACAGCGCCACCTATTGGAAGGTTCTATGTAATAGCAGTATAGTGGAGGACAGCACCACCTATTGGAAGGTTCTATGTAATAGCAGTATAGTGGAGGACAGCGCCACCTATTGGAATGTTCTATGTAATAGCAGTATAGTGGAGGACAGCGCCACCTATTGGAAGGTTCTATGTAATAGCAGTTTAGTGGAGGACAGCGCCACCTATTGGAAGGTTCTATGTAATAGCAGTATAGTGGAGGACAGCGCCACCTATTGGAAGGTTCTATGTAATAGCAGTATAGTGGAGGACAGCGCCACCTATTGTAATGTTCTATGTAATAGCAGTATAGTGGAGGACAGCGCCACCTATTGGAAGGTTCTATGTAATAGCAGTATAGTGGAGGACAGCGCCACCTATTGGAATGTTCTATGTAATAGCAGTATAGTGGAGGACAGTGCCACCTATTGGAAGGTTCTATGTAATAGCAGTATAGTGGAGGACAGCGCCACCTATTGGAAGGTTCTATGTAATAGCAGTATAGTGGAGGACAGCGCCACATATTGGAAGGTTCTATGTAATAGCAGTATAGTGGATGGGTCTATGTAATAGCAGTATAGTGGAGGACAGCGCCACCTATTGGAAGGTTCTATGTATTAGCAGTATAGTGGAGGACAGCGCCACCTATTGGAAGGTTCTATGTAATAGCAGTATAGTGGAGGACAGCACCACCTATAGGAATGTTCTATGTAATAGCAGTATAGTGGAGGACAGCGCCACCTATTGGAAGGTTCTATGTAATAGCAGTATAGTGGACAACAGCGCCACCTACTGGAGGGGTCTATGTAATAGCAGTATAGTGGAGGACAGCGCCACCTACTGGAGGGGTCTATGTAATTGCAGTATAGTGGAGGACAGCGCCACCTATTGGAAGGTTCTATGTAATAGCAGTATAGTGGAGGACAGCGCCACCTATTGGAAGGTTCTATGTAATAGCAGTATAGTGGAGAACAGCGCCACCTACTGGAGGGGTCTATGTAATAGCAGTATAGTGGAGGACAGCGCCACCTACTGGAGGGGTCTATGTAATAGCAGTACAGTGGAGAACAGCGCCACTTATTGGAAGGTTCTATATAATAGCAGTATAGTGGAGGACAGCGCCACCTATTGGAATGTTCTATGTAATAGCAGTATAGTGGAGGACAGCGCCACCTATTGGAATGTTCTATGTAATAGCAGTATAGTGGAGGGCAGCGCCACCTATTAGAAGGTTCTATGTAATAGCATTATAGTGGAGGACAGCGCCACCTATTGGAATGTTCTATGTAATAGCAGTATAGTGGAGGACAGCGCCACCTATTGGAAGGTTCTATGTAATAGCAGTATAGTGGAGGACAGCGCCACTTATTGGAAGGTTCTATATAATAGCAGTATAGTGGAGGACAGCGCCACCTATTGGAAGGTTCTATGTAATAGCAGTGTAGTGAAGGACAGCGCCACCTATGGGTAGGTTCTATATAATAGCAGTATAGTGGAGGACAGCGCCACCTATTGGAATGTTCTATGTAATAGCAGTATAGTGGAGGACAGCGCCACATATTGGAAGGTTCTATGTAATAGCAGTATAGTGGAAGGGTCTATGTAATTGCAGTATAGTGGAGGACAGCGCCACCTATTAGAAGGTTCTATGTATTAGCAGTATAGTGGAGGACAGCGCCACATATTGGAAGGTTCTATGTAATAGCAGTATAGTGGAGGACAGCACCACCTATTGGAATGTTCTATGTAATAGCAGTATAGTCGAGGACAGCGCCACCTATTGGAAGGTTCTATGTAGTAGCAGTATAGTGGAGAACAGCGCCACCTACTGGAGGGGTCTATGTAATAGCAGTATAGTGGAGGACAGCGCCACCTACTGGAGGGGTCTATGTAATAGCAGTATAGTGGAGGACAGCGCCACCTATTGGAAGGTTCTATGTAATAGCATTATAGCGGAGGACAGCGCCACCTATTGGAAGGTTCTATGTAATAGCAGTATAGTGGAGGACAGCGCCACCTATTGGAATGTTCTATGTAATAGCAGTATAGTGGAGGATAGCGCCACCTATTGGAAGGTTCTATGTAATAGCAGTACAGTGGAGAACAGCGCCACCTATTGGAAGGTTCTATGTAATAGCAGTATAGTGGAGGACAGCGCCACCTATTGGAAGGTTCTATGTAATAGCAGTATAGTGGAGGACAGCGCCACCTATTGGAAGGTTCTATGTAATAGCAGTATAGTGGAGGACAGCGCCACCTATTGGAAGGTTCTATATAATAGCAGTATAGTGGAGGACAGCGCCACCTATTGGAATGTTCTATGTAATAGCAGTATAGTGGAGGACAGCACCACCTATTGGAAGGTTCTATGTAATAGCAGTATAGTTGAGGACAGCGCCACCTATTGGAATGTTCTATGTAATAGCAGTTTAGTGGAGGACAGCGCCACATATTGGAAGGTTCTATGTAATAGCAGTATAGTGGATGGGTCTATGTAATAGCAGTATAGTGGAGGACAGCGCCACCTATTGGAAGGTTCTATGTAATAGCAGTACAGTGGAGGACAGCGCCACCTATTGGAAGGATCTATGTAATAGCAGTATAGTGGAGGACAGCGCCACCTATTGGAATGTTCTATGTAATAGCAGTATAGTGGAGGACAGTGCCACCTATTGGAAGGTTCTATATAATAGCAGTATAGTGGAGGACAGCGCCACCTATTGGAAGGTACTATGTAATAGCATTATAGTGAAGGACAGCGCCACCTATAGGAATGTTCTATGTAATAGCAGTATAGTGGAGGACAGCGCCACCTATTGGAAGGTTCTATGTAATAGCAGTATAGTGGAGGACAGCACCACCTATTGGAAGGTTCTATGTAATAGCAGTATAGTGGAGGACAGCGCCACCTATTGGAATGTTCTATGTAATAGCAGTATAGTGGAGGACAGCGCCACCTATTGGAAGGTTCTATGTAATAGCAGTTTAGTGGAGGACAGCGCCACCTATTGGAAGGTTCTATGTAATAGCAGTATAGTGGAGGACAGCGCCACCTATTGGAAGGTTCTATGTAATAGCAGTATAGTGGAGGACAGCGCCACCTATTGTAATGTTCTATGTAATAGCAGTATAGTGGAGGACAGCGCCACCTATTGGAAGGTTCTATGTAATAGCAGTATAGTGGAGGACAGCGCCACCTATTGGAATGTTCTATGTAATAGCAGTATAGTGGAGGACAGTGCCACCTATTGGAAGGTTCTATGTAATAGCAGTATAGTGGAGGACAGCGCCACCTATTGGAAGGTTCTATGTAATAGCAGTATAGTGGAGGACAGCGCCACATATTGGAAGGTTCTATGTAATAGCAGTATAGTGGATGGGTCTATGTAATAGCAGTATAGTGGAGGACAGCGCCACCTATTGGAAGGTTCTATGTATTAGCAGTATAGTGGAGGACAGCGCCACCTATTGGAAGGTTCTATGTAATAGCAGTATAGTGGAGGACAGCACCACCTATAGGAATGTTCTATGTAATAGCAGTATAGTGGAGGACAGCGCCACCTATTGGAAGGTTCTATGTAATAGCAGTATAGTGGACAACAGCGCCACCTACTGGAGGGGTCTATGTAATAGCAGTATAGTGGAGGACAGCGCCACCTACTGGAGGGGTCTATGTAATTGCAGTATAGTGGAGGACAGCGCCACCTATTGGAAGGTTCTATGTAATAGCAGTATAGTGGAGGACAGCGCCACCTATTGGAAGGTTCTATGTAATAGCAGTATAGTGGAGAACAGCGCCACCTACTGGAGGGGTCTATGTAATAGCAGTATAGTGGAGGACAGCGCCACCTACTGGAGGGGTCTATGTAATAGCAGTACAGTGGAGAACAGCGCCACTTATTGGAAGGTTCTATATAATAGCAGTATAGTGGAGGACAGCGCCACCTATTGGAATGTTCTATGTAATAGCAGTATAGTGGAGGACAGCGCCACCTATTGGAATGTTCTATGTAATAGCAGTATAGTGGAGGGCAGCGCCACCTATTAGAAGGTTCTATGTAATAGCATTATAGTGGAGGACAGCGCCACCTATTGGAATGTTCTATGTAATAGCAGTATAGTGGAGGACAGCGCCACCTATTGGAAGGTTCTATGTAATAGCAGTATAGTGGAGGACAGCGCCACTTATTGGAAGGTTCTATATAATAGCAGTATAGTGGAGGACAGCGCCACCTATTGGAAGGTTCTATGTAATAGCAGTGTAGTGAAGGACAGCGCCACCTATGGGTAGGTTCTATATAATAGCAGTATAGTGGAGGACAGCGCCACCTATTGGAATGTTCTATGTAATAGCAGTATAGTGGAGGACAGCGCCACATATTGGAAGGTTCTATGTAATAGCAGTATAGTGGAAGGGTCTATGTAATTGCAGTATAGTGGAGGACAGCGCCACCTATTGGAAGGTTCTATGTATTAGCAGTATAGTGGAGGACAGCGCCACCTATTGGAAGGTTCTATGTAATAGCAGTATAGTGGAGGACAGCACCACCTATTGGAATGTTCTATGTAATAGCAGTATAGTCGAGGACAGCGCCACCTATTGGAAGGTTCTATGTAGTAGCAGTATAGTGGAGAACAGCGCCACCTACTGGAGGGGTCTATGTAATAGCAGTATAGTGGAGGACAGCGCCACCTACTGGAGGGGTCTATGTAATAGCAGTATAGTGGAGGACAGCGCCACCTATTGGAAGGTTCTATGTAATAGCATTATAGTGGAGGACAGCGCCACCTATTGGAATGTTCTATGTAATAGCAGTATAGTGGAGGACAGCGCCACCTATTGGAAGGTTCTATGTAATAGCAGTATAGTGGAGGACAGCGCCACCTATTGGAAGGTTCTATGTAATAGAAGTATAGTGGAGGACAGCGCCACCTATTAGAATGTTCTATGTCATAGCAGTACAGTGAAGAACAGCGCCACCTATTGGAAGGTTCTATGTAATAGCAGTATAGTGGAGGACAGCGCCACCTATTGGAAGGTTCTATGTAATAGCAGTATAGTGGAGGACAGCGCCACCTATTGGAAGGTTCTATATAATAGCAGTATAGTGGAGGACAGCGCCATCTATTGGAATGTTCTATGTAATAGCAGTATAGTGGAGGACAGCGCCACCTATTGGAAGGTTCTATGTAATAGCAGTATAGTGGAGGACAGCGCCACCTATTGGAAGGTTCTATGTAATAGAAGTATAGTGGAGGACAGCGCCACCTATTAGAATGTTCTATGTCATAGCAGTACAGTGAAGAACAGCGCCACCTATTGGAAGGTTCTATGTAATAGCAGTATAGTGGAGGACAGCGCCACCTATTGGAAGGTTCTATGTAATAGCAGTATAGTGGAGGACAGCGCCACCTATTGGAAGGTTCTATATAATAGCAGTATAGTGGAGGACAGCGCCATCTATTGGAATGTTCTATGTAATAGCAGTATAGTGGAGGACAGCGCCACCTATTGGAAGGTTCTATGTAATAGCAGTATAGTGGAGGACAGCGCCACCTATTGGAATGTTCTATGTAATAGCAGTATAGTGGAGGATAGCGCCACCTATTGGAATGTTCTATGTAATAGCAGTACAGTGGAGAACAGCGCCACCTATTGGAAGGTTCTATGTAATAGCAGTATAGTGGAGGACAGCGCCACCTATTGGAAGGTTCTATGTAATAGCAGTGTAGTGGAGGACAGCGCCACCTATGGGTAGGTTCTATATAATAGCAGTATAGTGGAGGACAGCGCCACATATTGGAAGGTTCTATGTAATAGCAGTATAGTGGAAGGGTCTATGTAATTGCAGTATAGTGGAGGACAGCGCCACCTATTGGAAGGTTCTATGTATTAGCAGTATAGTGGAGGACAGCGCCACCTATTGGAAGGTTCTATGTAATAGCAGTATAGTGGAGGACAGCACCACCTATTGGAATGTTCTATGTAATAGCAGTATAGTGGAGGACAGCGCCACCTACTGGAGGGGTCTATGTAATAGCAGTATAGTGGAGGACAGCGCCACCTACTGGAGGGGTCTATGTAATAGCAGTACAATGGAGAACAGCGCCACCTATTGGAAGGTTCTATGTAATAGCAGTATAGTGGAGAACAGCGCCACCTACTGGAGGGGTCTATGTAATAGCAGTATAGTGGAGGACAGCGCCACCTACTGGAGGGGTCTATGTAATAGCAGTACAGTGGAGAACAGCGTCACCTATTGGAAGGTTCTATATAATAGCAGTATAGTGGAGGACAGCGCCACCTATTGGAATGTTCTATGTAATAGCAGTATAGTGGAGGACAGCGCCACCTATTGGAATGTTCTATGTAATAGCAGTATAGTGGAGGGCAGCGCCACCTATTGGAAGGTTCTATGTAATAGCATTATAGTGGAGGACAGCGCCACCTATTGGAATGTTCTATGTAATAGCAGTATAGTGGAGGACAGCGCCACCTATTGGAAGGTTCTATGTAATAGCAGTATAGTGGAGGACAGCGCCACCTATTGGAAGGTTCTATGTAATAGCAGTATAGTGGAGGACAGCGCCACCTATTGGAATGTTCTATGTCATAGCAGTACAGTGGAGAACAGCGCCACCTATTGGAAGGTTCTATGTAATAGCAGTATAGTGGAGGACAGCGCCACCTATTGGAAGGTTCTATGTAATAGCAGTATAGTGGAGGACAGCGCCACCTATTGGAAGGTTCTATATAATAGCAGTATAGTGGAGGACAGCGCCACCTATTGGAATGTTCTATGTAATAGCAGTATAGTGGAGGACAGCGCCACCTATTGGAAGGTTCTATGTAATAGCAGTATAGTGGAGGACAGCGCCACCTATTGGAATGTTCTATGTAATAGCAGTATAGTGGAGGATAGCGCCACCTATTGGAAGGTTCTATGTAATAGCAGTACAGTGGAGAACAGCGCCACCTATTGGAAGGTTCTATGTAATAGCAGTATAGTGGAGGACAGCGCCACCTATTGGAAGGTTCTATGTAATAGCAGTGTAGTGGAGGACAGCGCCACCTATGGGTAGGTTCTATATAATAGCAGTATAGTGGAGGACATCGCCACCTATTGGAATGTTCTATGTAATAGCAGTATAGTGGAGGACAGCGCCACATATTGGAAGGTTCTATGTAATAGCAGTATAGTGGAAGGGTCTATGTAATTGCAGTATAGTGGAGGACAGCGCCACCTATAGGAATGTTCTATGTAATAGCAGTATAGTGGAGGACAGCACCACCTATAGGAATGTTCTATGTAATAGCAGTATAGTGGAGGACAGCGCCACCTATTGGAAGGTTCTATGTAATAGCAGTATAGTGGACAACAGCGCCACCTACTGGAGGGGTCTATGTAATAGCAGTATAGTGGAGGACAGCGCCACCTACTGGAGGGGTCTATGTAATTGCAGTATAGTGGAGGACAGCGCCACCTATTGGAAGGTTCTATGTAATAGCAGTATAGTGGAGGACAGCGCCACCTATTGGAAGGTTCTATGTAATAGCAGTATAGTGGAGAACAGCGCCACCTACTGGAGGGGTCTATGTAATAGCAGTATAGTGGAGGACAGCGCCACCTACTGGAGGGGTCTATGTAATAGCAGTACAGTGGAGAACAGCGCCACTTATTGGAAGGTTCTATATAATAGCAGTATAGTGGAGGACAGCGCCACCTATTGGAATGTTCTATGTAATAGCAGTATAGTGGAGGACAGCGCCACCTATTGGAATGTTCTATGTAATAGCAGTATAGTGGAGGGCAGCGCCACCTATTAGAAGGTTCTATGTAATAGCATTATAGTGGAGGACAGCGCCACCTATTGGAATGTTCTATGTAATAGCAGTATAGTGGAGGACAGCGCCACCTATTGGAAGGTTCTATGTAATAGCAGTATAGTGGAGGACAGCGCCACTTATTGGAAGGTTCTATATAATAGCAGTATAGTGGAGGACAGCGCCACCTATTGGAAGGTTCTATGTAATAGCAGTGTAGTGAAGGACAGCGCCACCTATGGGTAGGTTCTATATAATAGCAGTATAGTGGAGGACAGCGCCACCTATTGGAATGTTCTATGTAATAGCAGTATAGTGGAGGACAGCGCCACATATTGGAAGGTTCTATGTAATAGCAGTATAGTGGAAGGGTCTATGTAATTGCAGTATAGTGGAGGACAGCGCCACCTATTGGAAGGTTCTATGTATTAGCAGTATAGTGGAGGACAGCGCCACCTATTGGAAGGTTCTATGTAATAGCAGTATAGTGGAGGACAGCACCACCTATTGGAATGTTCTATGTAATAGCAGTATAGTCGAGGACAGCGCCACCTATTGGAAGGTTCTATGTAGTAGCAGTATAGTGGAGAACAGCGCCACCTACTGGAGGGGTCTATGTAATAGCAGTATAGTGGAGGACAGCGCCACCTACTGGAGGGGTCTATGTAATAGCAGTATAGTGGAGGACAGCGCCACCTATTGGAAGGTTCTATGTAATAGCATTATAGTGGAGGACAGCGCCACCTATTGGAATGTTCTATGTAATAGCAGTATAGTGGAGGACAGCGCCACCTATTGGAAGGTTCTATGTAATAGCAGTATAGTGGAGGACAGCGCCACCTATTGGAAGGTTCTATGTAATAGAAGTATAGTGGAGGACAGCGCCACCTATTAGAATGTTCTATGTCATAGCAGTACAGTGAAGAACAGCGCCACCTATTGGAAGGTTCTATGTAATAGCAGTATAGTGGAGGACAGCGCCACCTATTGGAAGGTTCTATGTAATAGCAGTATAGTGGAGGACAGCGCCACCTATTGGAAGGTTCTATATAATAGCAGTATAGTGGAGGACAGCGCCATCTATTGGAATGTTCTATGTAATAGCAGTATAGTGGAGGACAGCGCCACCTATTGGAAGGTTCTATGTAATAGCAGTATAGTGGAGGACAGCGCCACCTATTGGAAGGTTCTATGTAATAGAAGTATAGTGGAGGACAGCGCCACCTATTAGAATGTTCTATGTCATAGCAGTACAGTGAAGAACAGCGCCACCTATTGGAAGGTTCTATGTAATAGCAGTATAGTGGAGGACAGCGCCACCTATTGGAAGGTTCTATGTAATAGCAGTATAGTGGAGGACAGCGCCACCTATTGGAAGGTTCTATATAATAGCAGTATAGTGGAGGACAGCGCCATCTATTGGAATGTTCTATGTAATAGCAGTATAGTGGAGGACAGCGCCACCTATTGGAAGGTTCTATGTAATAGCAGTATAGTGGAGGACAGCGCCACCTATTGGAATGTTCTATGTAATAGCAGTATAGTGGAGGATAGCGCCACCTATTGGAATGTTCTATGTAATAGCAGTACAGTGGAGAACAGCGCCACCTATTGGAAGGTTCTATGTAATAGCAGTATAGTGGAGGACAGCGCCACCTATTGGAAGGTTCTATGTAATAGCAGTGTAGTGGAGGACAGCGCCACCTATGGGTAGGTTCTATATAATAGCAGTATAGTGGAGGACAGCGCCACATATTGGAAGGTTCTATGTAATAGCAGTATAGTGGAAGGGTCTATGTAATTGCAGTATAGTGGAGGACAGCGCCACCTATTGGAAGGTTCTATGTATTAGCAGTATAGTGGAGGACAGCGCCACCTATTGGAAGGTTCTATGTAATAGCAGTATAGTGGAGGACAGCACCACCTATTGGAATGTTCTATGTAATAGCAGTATAGTGGAGGACAGCGCCACCTACTGGAGGGGTCTATGTAATAGCAGTATAGTGGAGGACAGCGCCACCTACTGGAGGGGTCTATGTAATAGCAGTACAATGGAGAACAGCGCCACCTATTGGAAGGTTCTATGTAATAGCAGTATAGTGGAGAACAGCGCCACCTACTGGAGGGGTCTATGTAATAGCAGTATAGTGGAGGACAGCGCCACCTACTGGAGGGGTCTATGTAATAGCAGTACAGTGGAGAACAGCGTCACCTATTGGAAGGTTCTATATAATAGCAGTATAGTGGAGGACAGCGCCACCTATTGGAATGTTCTATGTAATAGCAGTATAGTGGAGGACAGCGCCACCTATTGGAATGTTCTATGTAATAGCAGTATAGTGGAGGGCAGCGCCACCTATTGGAAGGTTCTATGTAATAGCATTATAGTGGAGGACAGCGCCACCTATTGGAATGTTCTATGTAATAGCAGTATAGTGGAGGACAGCGCCACCTATTGGAAGGTTCTATGTAATAGCAGTATAGTGGAGGACAGCGCCACCTATTGGAAGGTTCTATGTAATAGCAGTATAGTGGAGGACAGCGCCACCTATTGGAATGTTCTATGTCATAGCAGTACAGTGGAGAACAGCGCCACCTATTGGAAGGTTCTATGTAATAGCAGTATAGTGGAGGACAGCGCCACCTATTGGAAGGTTCTATGTAATAGCAGTATAGTGGAGGACAGCGCCACCTATTGGAAGGTTCTATATAATAGCAGTATAGTGGAGGACAGCGCCACCTATTGGAATGTTCTATGTAATAGCAGTATAGTGGAGGACAGCGCCACCTATTGGAAGGTTCTATGTAATAGCAGTATAGTGGAGGACAGCGCCACCTATTGGAATGTTCTATGTAATAGCAGTATAGTGGAGGATAGCGCCACCTATTGGAAGGTTCTATGTAATAGCAGTACAGTGGAGAACAGCGCCACCTATTGGAAGGTTCTATGTAATAGCAGTATAGTGGAGGACAGCGCCACCTATTGGAAGGTTCTATGTAATAGCAGTGTAGTGGAGGACAGCGCCACCTATGGGTAGGTTCTATATAATAGCAGTATAGTGGAGGACATCGCCACCTATTGGAATGTTCTATGTAATAGCAGTATAGTGGAGGACAGCGCCACATATTGGAAGGTTCTATGTAATAGCAGTATAGTGGAAGGGTCTATGTAATTGCAGTATAGTGGAGGACAGCGCCACCTATTGGAAGGTTCTATGTATTAGCAGTATAGTGGAGGACAGCGCCACCTATTGGAAGGTTCTATGTAATAGCAGTATAGTGGAGGACAGCACCACCTATTGGAATGTTCTATGTAATAGCAGTATAGTCGAGGACAGCGCCACCTATTGGAAGGTTCTATGTAGTAGCAGTATAGTGGAGAACAGCGCCACCTACTGGAGGGGTCTATGTAATAGCAGTATAGTGGAGGACAGCGCCACCTACTGGAGGGGTCTATGTAATAGCAGTATAGTGGAGGACAGCGCCACCTATTGGAAGGTTCTATGTAATAGCATTATAGTGGAGGACAGCGCCACCTATTGGAATGGTCTATGTAATAGCAGTATAGTGGAGGACAGCGCCACCTATTGGAAGGTTCTATGTAATAGCAGTATAGTGGAGGACAGCGCCACCTATTGGAAGGTTCTATGTAATAGCAGTATAGTGGAGGACAGCGCCACCTATTGGAATGTTCTATGTCATAGCAGTACAGTGAAGAACAGCGCCACCTATTGGAAGGTTATATGTAATAGCAGTATAGTGGAGGACATCGCCACCTATTGGAAGGTTCTATGTAATAGCAGTATAGTCGAGGACAGCGCCACCTATTGGAAGGTTCTATGTAGTAGCAGTATAGTGGAGAACAGCGCCACCTACTGGAGGGGTCTATGTAATAGCAGTATAGTGGAGGACAGCGCCACCTACTGGAGGGGTCTATGTAATAGCAGTATAGTGGAGGACAGCGCCACCTATTGGAAGGTTCTATGTAATAGCATTATAGTGGAGGACAGCGCCACCTATTGGAATGGTCTATGTAATAGCAGTATAGTGGAGGACAGCGCCACCTATTGGAAGGTTCTATGTAATAGCAGTATAGTGGAGGACAGCGCCACCTATTGGAAGGTTCTATGTAATAGCAGTATAGTGGAGGACAGCGCCACCTATTGGAATGTTCTATGTCATAGCAGTACAGTGAAGAACAGCGCCACCTATTGGAAGGTTATATGTAATAGCAGTATAGTGGAGGACATCGCCACCTATTGGAAGGTTCTATGTAATAGCAGTATAGTGGAGGACAGCGCCACCTATTGGAAGGTTCTATATAATAGCAGTATAGTGGAGGACAGCGCCACCTATTGGAATGTTCTATGTAATAGCAGTATAGTGGAGGACAGCGCCACCTATTGGAAGGTTCTATGTAATAGCAGTATAGTGGAGGACAGCGCCACCTATTGGAATGTTCTATGTAATAGCAGTATAGTGGAGGATAGCGCCACCTATTGGAATGTTCTATGTAATAGCAGTACAGTGGAGAACAGCGCCACCTATTGGAAGGTTCTATGTAATAGCAGTATAGTGGAGGACAGCGCCACCTATTGGAAGGTTCTATGTAATAGCAGTATAGTGGAGGACAGCGCCACATATTGGAAGGTTCTATGTAATAGCAGTATAGTGGAAGGGTCTATGTAATAGCAGTATAGTGGAGGACAGCGCCACCTATTGGAAGGTTCTATGTATTAGCAGTATAGTGGAGGACAGCGCCACCTATTGGAAGGTTCTATGTAATAGCAGTATAGTGGAGGACAGCACCACCTATAGGAATGTTCTATGTAATAGCAGTATAGTGGAGGACAGCGCCACCTATTGGAAGGTTCTATGTAATAGCAGTATAGTGGACAACAGCGCCACCTACTGGAGGGGTCTATGTAATAGCAGTATAGTGGAGGACAGCGCCACCTACTGGAGGGGTCTATGTAATTGCAGTATAGTGGAGGACAGCGCCACCTATTGGAAGGTTCTATGTAATAGCAGTATAGTGGAGGACAGCGCCACCTATTGGAAGGTTCTATGTAATAGCAGTATAGTGGAGAACAGCGCCACCTACTGGAGGGGTCTATGTAATAGCAGTATAGTGGAGGACAGCGCCACCTACTGGAGGGGTCTATGTAATAGCAGTACAGTGGAGAACAGCGCCACTTATTGGAAGGTTCTATATAATAGCAGTATAGTGGAGGACAGCGCCACCTATTGGAATGTTCTATGTAATAGCAGTATAGTGGAGGACAGCGCCACCTATTGGAATGTTCTATGTAATAGCAGTATAGTGGAGGACAGCGCCACCTATTAGAAGGTTCTATGTAATAGCATTATAGTGGAGGACAGCGCCACCTATTGGAATGTTCTATGTAATAGCAGTATAGTGGAGGACAGCGCCACCTATTGGAAGGTTCTATGTAATAGCAGTATAGTGGAGGACAGCGCCACTTATTGGAAGGTTCTATATAATAGCAGTATAGTGGAGGACAGCGCCACCTATTGGAAGGTTCTATGTAATAGCAGTGTAGTGAAGGACAGCGCCACCTATGGGTAGGTTCTATATAATAGCAGTATAGTGGAGGACAGCGCCACCTATTGGAATGTTCTATGTAATAGCAGTATAGTGGAGGACAGCGCCACATATTGGAAGGTTCTATGTAATAGCAGTATAGTGGAAGGGTCTATGTAATTGCAGTATAGTGGAGGACAGCGCCACCTATTGGAAGGTTCTATGTATTAGCAGTATAGTGGAGGACAGCGCCACCTATTGGAAGGTTCTATGTAATAGCAGTATAGTGGAGGACAGCACCACCTATTGGAATGTTCTATGTAATAGCAGTATAGTCGAGGACAGCGCCACCTATTGGAAGGTTCTATGTAGTAGCAGTATAGTGGAGAACAGCGCCACCTACTGGAGGGGTCTATGTAATAGCAGTATAGTGGAGGACAGCGCCACCTACTGGAGGGGTCTATGTAATAGCAGTATAGTGGAGGACAGCGCCACCTATTGGAAGGTTCTATGTAATAGCATTATAGTGGAGGACAGCGCCACCTATTGGAATGTTCTATGTAATAGCAGTATAGTGGAGGACAGCGCCACCTATTGGAAGGTTCTATGTAATAGCAGTATAGTGGAGGACAGCGCCACCTATTGGAAGGTTCTATGTAATAGAAGTATAGTGGAGGACAGCGCCACCTATTAGAATGTTCTATGTCATAGCAGTACAGTGAAGAACAGCGCCACCTATTGGAAGGTTCTATGTAATAGCAGTATAGTGGAGGACAGCGCCACCTATTGGAAGGTTCTATGTAATAGCAGTATAGTGGAGGACAGCGCCACCTATTGGAAGGTTCTATATAATAGCAGTATAGTGGAGGACAGCGCCATCTATTGGAATGTTCTATGTAATAGCAGTATAGTGGAGGACAGCGCCACCTATTGGAAGGTTCTATGTAATAGCAGTATAGTGGAGGACAGCGCCACCTATTGGAATGTTCTATGTAATAGCAGTATAGTGGAGGATAGCGCCACCTATTGGAATGTTCTATGTAATAGCAGTACAGTGGAGAACAGCGCCACCTATTGGAAGGTTCTATGTAATAGCAGTATAGTGGAGGACAGCGCCACCTATTGGAAGGTTCTATGTAATAGCAGTGTAGTGGAGGACAGCGCCACCTATGGGTAGGTTCTATATAATAGCAGTATAGTGGAGGACAGCGCCACATATTGGAAGGTTCTATGTAATAACAGTATAGTGGAAGGGTCTATGTAATTGCAGTATAGTGGAGGACAGCGCCACCTATTGGAAGGTTCTATGTATTAGCAGTATAGTGGAGGACAGCGCCACCTATTGGAAGGTTCTATGTAATAGCAGTATAGTGGAGGACAGCACCACCTATTGGAATGTTCTATGTAATAGCAGTATAGTGGAGGACAGCGCCACCTACTGGAGGGGTCTATGTAATAGCAGTATAGTGGAGGACAGCGCCACCTACTTGAGGGGTCTATGTAATAGCAGTTCAATGGAGAACAGCGCCACCTATTGGAAGGTTCTATGTAATAGCAGTATAGTGGAGAACAGCGCCACCTACTGGAGGGGTCTATGTAATAGCAGTATAGTGGAGGACAGCGCCACCTACTGGAGGGGTCTATGTAATAGCAGTACAGTGGAGAACAGCGTCACCTATTGGAAGGTTCTATGTAATAGCAGTATAGTGGAGGACAGCGCCACCTATTGGAATGTTCTATGTAATAGCAGTATAGTGGAGGACAGCGCCACCTATTGGAATGTTCTATGTAATAGCAGTATAGTGGAGGGCAGCGCCACCTATTGGAAGGTTCTATGTAATAGCATTATAGTGGAGGACAGCGCCACCTATTGGAATGTTCTATGTAATAGCAGTATAGTGGAGGACAGCGCCACCTATTGGAAGGTTCTATGTAATAGCAGTATAGTGGAGGACAGCGCCACCTATTGGAAGGTTCTATGTAATAGCAGTATAGTGGAGGACAGCGCCACCTATTGGAATGTTCTATGTCATAGCAGTACAGTGGAGAACAGCGCCACCTATTGGAAGGTTCTATGTAATAGCAGTATAGTGGAGGACAGCGCCACCTATTGGAAGGTTCTATGTAATAGCAGTATAGTGGAGGACAGCGCCACCTATTGGAAGGTTCTATATAATAGCAGTATAGTGGAGGACAGCGCCACCTATTGGAATGTTCTATGTAATAGCAGTATAGTGGAGGACAGCGCCACCTATTGGAAGGTTCTATGTAATAGCAGTATAGTGGAGGACAGCGCCACCTATTGGAATGTTCTATGTAATAGCAGTATAGTGGAGGATAGCGCCACCTATTGGAAGGTTCTATGTAATAGCAGTACAGTGGAGAACAGCGCCACCTATTGGAAGGTTCTATGTAATAGCAGTATAGTGGAGGACAGCGCCACCTATTGGAAGGTTCTATGTAATAGCAGTGTAGTGGAGGACAGCGCCACCTATGGGTAGGTTCTATATAATAGCAGTATAGTGGAGGACATCGCCACCTATTGGAATGTTCTATGTAATAGCAGTATAGTGGAGGACAGCGCCACATATTGGAAGGTTCTATGTAATAGCAGTATAGTGGAAGGGTCTATGTAATTGCAGTATAGTGGAGGACAGCGCCACCTATTGGAAGGTTCTATGTATTAGCAGTATAGTGGAGGACAGCGCCACCTATTGGAAGGTTCTATGTAATAGCAGTATAGTGGAGGACAGCACCACCTATTGGAATGTTCTATGTAATAGCAGTATAGTCGAGGACAGCGCCACCTATTGGAAGGTTCTATGTAGTAGCAGTATAGTGGAGAACAGCGCCACCTACTGGAGGGGTCTATGTAATAGCAGTATAGTGGAGGACAGCGCCACCTACTGGAGGGGTCTATGTAATAGCAGTATAGTGGAGGACAGCGCCACCTATTGGAAGGTTCTATGTAATAGCATTATAGTGGAGGACAGCGCCACCTATTGGAATGGTCTATGTAATAGCAGTATAGTGGAGGACAGCGCCACCTATTGGAAGGTTCTATGTAATAGCAGTATAGTGGAGGACAGCGCCACCTATTGGAAGGTTCTATGTAATAGCAGTATAGTGGAGGACAGCGCCACCTATTGGAATGTTCTATGTCATAGCAGTACAGTGAAGAACAGCGCCACCTATTGGAAGGTTATATGTAATAGCAGTATAGTGGAGGACATCGCCACCTATTGGAAGGTTCTATGTAATAGCAGTATAGTCGAGGACAGCGCCACCTATTGGAAGGTTCTATGTAGTAGCAGTATAGTGGAGAACAGCGCCACCTACTGGAGGGGTCTATGTAATAGCAGTATAGTGGAGGACAGCGCCACCTACTGGAGGGGTCTATGTAATAGCAGTATAGTGGAGGACAGCGCCACCTATTGGAAGGTTCTATGTAATAGCATTATAGTGGAGGACAGCGCCACCTATTGGAATGGTCTATGTAATAGCAGTATAGTGGAGGACAGCGCCACCTATTGGAAGGTTCTATGTAATAGCAGTATAGTGGAGGACAGCGCCACCTATTGGAAGGTTCTATGTAATAGCAGTATAGTGGAGGACAGCGCCACCTATTGGAATGTTCTATGTCATAGCAGTACAGTGAAGAACAGCGCCACCTATTGGAAGGTTATATGTAATAGCAGTATAGTGGAGGACATCGCCACCTATTGGAAGGTTCTATGTAATAGCAGTATAGTGGAGGACAGCGCCACCTATTGGAAGGTTCTATATAATAGCAGTATAGTGGAGGACAGCGCCACCTATTGGAATGTTCTATGTAATAGCAGTATAGTGGAGGACAGCGCCACCTATTGGAAGGTTCTATGTAATAGCAGTATAGTGGAGGACAGCGCCACCTATTGGAATGTTCTATGTAATAGCAGTATAGTGGAGGATAGCGCCACCTATTGGAATGTTCTATGTAATAGCAGTACAGTGGAGAACAGCGCCACCTATTGGAAGGTTCTATGTAATAGCAGTATAGTGGAGGACAGCGCCACCTATTGGAAGGTTCTATGTAATAGCAGTATAGTGGAGGACAGCGCCATATATTGGAAGGTTCTATGTAATAGCAGTATAGTGGAAGGGTCTATGTAATTGCAGTATAGTGGAGGACAGCGCCACCTATTGGAAGGTTCTATGTATTAGCAGTATAGTGGAGGACAGCGCCACCTATTGGAAGGTTCTATGTAATAGCAGTATAGTGGAGGACAGCACCACCTATTGGAATGTTCTATGTAATAGCAGTATAGTCGAGGACAGCGCCACCTATTGGAAGGTTCTATGTAATAGCAGTATAGTGGAGAACAGCGCCACCTACTGGAGGGGTCTATGTAATAGCAGTATAGTGGAGGACCGCGCCACCTACTGGAGGGGTCTATGTAATAGCAGTATAGTGGAGGACAGCGCCACCTACTGGAGTAGTCTATGTAATAGCAGTATAGTGGAGGACAGCGCCACCTACTGGAGGGGTCTATGTAATAGCAGTACAGTGGAGAACAGCGCCACCTATTGGAAGGTTCTATGTAATAGCAGTATAGTGGAGAACAGCGCCACCTACTGGAGGGGTCTATGTAATAGCAGTATAGTGGAGGACAGCGCCACCTACTGGAGGGGTCTATGTAATAGCAGTACAGTGGAGAACAGCGCCACCTATTGGAAGGTTCTATATAATAGCAGTATAGTGGAGGACAGCGCCACCTATTGGAATGTTCTATGTAATAGCAGTATAGTGGAGGACAGCGCCACCTATTGGAATGTTCTATGTAATAGCAGTATAGTGGAGGGCAGCGCCACCTATTGGAAGGTTCTATGTAATAGCATTATAGTGGAGGACAGCGCCACCTATTGGAATGTTCTATGTAATAGCAGTATAGTGGAGGACAGCGCCACCTATTGGAATGTTCTATGTAATAGCAGTATAGTGGAGGGCAGCGCCACCTATTGGAAGGTTCTATGTAATAGCATTATAGTGGAGGACAGCGCCACCTATTGGAATGTTCTATGTAATAGCAGTATAGTGGAGGACAGCGCCACCTATTGGAAGGTTCTATGTAATAGCAGTATAGTGGAGGACAGCGCCACCTATTGGAAGGTTCTATGTAATAGCAGTATAGTGGAGGACAGCACCACCTATTGGAATGTTCTATGTCATAGCAGTACAGTGGAGAACAGCGCCACCTATTGAAAGGTTCTATGTAATAGCAGTATAGTGGAGGACAGCGACACCTATTGGAAGGTTCTATGTAATAGCAGTATAGTGGAGGACAGCGCCACCTATTGGAAGGTTCTATATAATAGCAGTATAGTGGAGGACAGCGCCACCTATTGGAATGTTCTATGTAATAGCAGTATAGTGAAGGACAGTGCCACCTATTGGAATGTTCTATGTAATAGCAGTATAGTGGAGTACAGCGCCACATATTGGAAGGTTCTATGTAATAGCAGTATAGTGGATGGGTCTATGTAATAGCAGTATAGTGGAGGACAGCGCCACCTATTGGAAGGTTCTATGTATTAGCAGTATAGTGGAGGACAGTGCCACCTATTGGAAGGTTCTATGTAATAGCAGTACATTGGAGGACAGCGCCACCTATTGGAAGGTTCTATGTAATAGCAGTATAGTGGAGGACAGCGCCACCTATTGGAAGGTTCTATGTATAAGCAGTATAGTGGAGGACAGCGCCACCTACTGGAGGGTTCTATGTAATAGCAGTATAGTGGAGGACAGCGCCACCTATTGGAATGTTATATGTAATAGCAGTATAGTGGAGGACAGCGCCACCTATTGGAAGGTTCTATGTAATAGCAGTATAGTGGAGGACAGCGCCACCTATTGGAAGGTTCTATGTATAAGCAGTATAGTGCAGGACTGCGCCACCTATTGGAATGTTCTATGTAATAGCAGTATAGTGGAGGACAGCGGCACCTATTGGAAGGTTCTATGTAATAGCAGTATAGTGGAGGGCAGCGCCACCTATTGGAAGGTTCTATGTAATAGCATTATAGTGGAGGACAGCGCCACCTATTGGAATGTTCTATGTAATAGCAGTATAGTGGAGGACAGCGCCACCTATTGGAAGGTTCTATGTAATAGCAGTATAGTGGAGGACAGCGCCACCTATGGAAGGTTCTATGTAATAGCAGTATAGTGGAGGACAGCGCCACCTATTGGAATGTTCTATGTCATAAGAGTACAGTGGAGAACAGCGCCACCTATTGAAAGGTTCTATGTAATAGCAGTATAGTGGAGGACAGCGCCACCTATTGGAAGGTTCTATGTAATAGCAGTATAGTGGAGGACAGCGCCACCTATTGGAAGGTTCTATATAATAGCAGTATAGTGGAGGACAGCGCCACCTATTGGAATGTTCTATGTAATAGCAGTATAGTGAAGGACAGTGCCACCTATTGGAATGTTCTATGTAATAGCAGTATAGTGGAGTACAGCGCCACTTATTGGAAGGTTGTATGTAATAGCAGTATAGTGGATGGGTCTATGTAATAGCAGTATAGTGGAGGACAGCGCCACCTATTGGAAGGTTCTATGTATTAGCAGTATAGTGGAGGACAGTGCCACCTATTGGAAGGTTCTATGTAATAGCAGTACAGTGGAGGACAGCGCCACCTATTGGAAGGTTCTATGTAATAGCAGTATAGTGGAGGACAGCGCCACCTATTGGAAGGTTCTATGTATAAGCAGTATAGTGGAGGACAGCGCCACCTACTGGAGGGTTCTATGTAATAGCAGTATAGTGGAGGACAGCGCCACCTATTGGAATGTTATATGTAATAGCAGTATAGTGGAGGACAGCGCCACCTATTGGAAGGTTCTAATGTAATAGCAGTATAGTGGAGGACAGCGCCACCTATTGGAAGGTTCTATGTATAAGCAGTATAGTGCAGGACAGCGCCACCTATTGGAATGTTCTATGTAATAGCAGTATAGTGGAGGACAGCGCCACCTATTGGAAGGTTCTATGTAATAGCAGTATAGTGGAGGACAGCGCCACCTATTGGAAGGTTCTATGTAATAGCAGTATAGTGGAGGACAGCGCCACCTATTGGAATGTTCTGTGTAATAGCAGTATAGTGGAGGACAGCGCCACCTATTGGAAGGTTCTATGTAATAGCAGTATAGTGGAGGACAGCGCCACCTATTGGAATGTTCTGTGTAATAGCAGTATAGTGGAGGACAGCGCCACCTATTGGAAGTTTCCATGTAATAGCAGTATAGTGGAGGACAGCGCCACCTATTGGAGGGTTCTATATATAGCAGTATAGTGGAGGACAGCGCCACCTATTGGAATGTTCTATGTAATAGCAGTATAGTGGAGGGCAGCGCCACCTATTGGAAGGTTCTATGTAATAGCATTATAGTGGAGGACAGCGCCACCTATTGGAATGTTCTATGTAATAGCAGTATAGTGGAGGACAGCGCCACCTATTGGAAGGTTCTATGTAATAGCAGTATAGTGGAGGACAGCGCCACCTATTGGAAGGTTCTATGTATAAGCAGTATAGTGGAGGACAGCGCCACCTATTGGAATGTTCTATGTAATAGCAGTATAGTGGAGGACAGCGCCACCTATTGGAAGGTTCTATGTAATAGCAGTATAGTGGAAGACAGCGCCACCTATTGGAAGGTTCTATGTAATAGCAGTATAGTGGAGGACAGCGCCACCTATTGGAATGTTCTGTGTAATAGCAGTATAGTGGAGGACAGCGCCACCTATTGGAAGGTTCTATATAATAGCAGTATAGTGGAGGACAGCGCCACCTATTGGAAGGTTCTATGTAATAGCAGTATAGTGGAGGACAGCGCCACCTATTGGAGGGTTCTATATAATAGCAGTATAGTGGAGGACAGCGCCACCTATTGGAATGTTCTATGTAATAGCAGTATAGTGGAGGACAGCGCCACCTATTGGAAGGTTCTATGTAATAGCAGTATAGTGGAGGACAGCGCCACCTATTGGAATGTTCTATGTAATAGCAGTATAGTGGAGTACAGCGCCACATATTGGAAGGTTCTATGTAATAGCAGTATAGTGGAGGACAGCGCCACCTATTGGAATGTTCTATGTAATAGCAGTATAGTGGATGGGTCTATGTAATAGCAGTATAGTGGAGGACAGCGCCACCTATTGGAAGGTTCTATGTAATAGCAGTATAGTGGAGGACAGCGCCACCTATTGGAAGGTTCTATGTATAAGCAGTATAGTGCAGGACAGCGCCACCTATTGGAATGTTCTATGTAATAGCAGTATAGTGGAGGACAGCGCCACCTATTGGAAGGTTCTATGTAATAGCAGTATAGTGGAGGACAGCGCCACCTATTGGAAGGTTCTATGTAATAGCAGTATAGTGGAGGACAGCGCCACCTATTGGAATGTTCTGTGTAATAGCAGTATAGTGGAGGACAGCGCCACCTATTGGAAGGTTCTATGTAATAGCAGTATAGTGGAGGACAGCGCCACCTATTGGAATGTTCTGTGTAATAGCAGTATAGTGGAGGACAGTGCCACCTATTGGAAGTTTCCATGTAATAGCAGTATAGTGGAGGACAGCGCCACCTATTGGAGGGTTCTATATAATAGCAGTATAGTGGAGGACAGCGCCACCTATTGGAATGTTCTATGTAATAGCAGTATAGTGGAGGGCAGCGCCACCTATTGGAAGGTTCTATGTAATAGCATTATAGTGGAGGACAGCGCCACCTATTGGAATGTTCTATGTAATAGCAGTATAGTGGAGGACAGCGCCACCTATTGGAAGGTTCTATGTAATAGCAGTATAGTGGAGGACAGCGCCACCTATTGGAAGGTTCTATGTATAAGCAGTATAGTGGAGGACAGCGCCACCTATTGGAATGTTCTATGTAATAGCAGTATAGTGGAGGACAGCGCCACCTATTGGAAGGTTCTATGTAATAGCAGTATAGTGGAGGACAGCGCCACCTATTGGAAGGTTCTATGTATAAGCAGTATAGTGCAGGACAGCGCCACCTAATGGAATGTTCTATGTAATAGCAGTATAGTGGAGGACAGCGCCACCTATTGGAAGGTTCTATGTAATAGCAGTATAGTGGAGGACAGCGCCACCTATTGGAAGGTTCTATGTAATAGCAGTATAGTAGAGGACAGCGCCACCTATTGGAATGTTCTGTGTAATAGCAGTATAGTGGAGGACAGCGCCACCTATTGGAAGGTTCTATGTAATAGCAGTATAGTGGAGGACAGCGTCACCTATTGGAATGTTCTGTGTATAGCAGTATAGTGGAGGACAGTGCCACCTATTGGAAGTTTCCATGTAATAGCAGTATCTTGGAGGACAGCGCCACCTATTGGAGGGTTCTATATAATAGCAGTATAGTGGAGGACAGCGCCACCTATTGAATGTTCTATGTAATAGCAGTATAGTGGAGGGCAGCGCCACCTATTGGAAGGTTCTATGTAATAGCATTATAGTGGAGGACAGCGCCACCTATTGGAATGTTCTATGTAATAGCAGTATAGTGGAGGACAGCGCCACCTATTGGAAGGTTCTATGTAATAGCAGTATAGTGGAAGACAGCGCCACCTATTGGAAGGTTCTATGTAATAGCAGTATAGTGGAGGACAGCGCCACCTATTGGAATGTTCTGTGTAATAGCAGTATAGTGGAGGACAGCGCCACCTATTGGAAGGTTCTATATAATAGCAGTATAGTGGAGGACAGCGCCACCTTTTGGAAGGTTCTATGTAATAGCAGTATAGTGGAGGACAGCGCCACCTATTGGAGGGTTCTATATAATAGCAGTATAGTGGAGGACAGCGCCACCTATTGGAATGTTCTATGTAATAGCAGTATAGTGGAGGACAGCGCCACCTATTGGAAGGTTCTATGTAATAGCAGTATAGTGGAGGACAGCGCCACCTATTGGAATGTTCTATGTAATAGCAGTATAGTGGAGTACAGCGCCACATATTGGAAGGTTCTATGTAATAGCAGTATAGTGGAGGACAGCGCCACCTATTGGAATGTTCTATGTAATAGCAGTATAGTGGATGGGTCTATGTAATAGCAGTATAGTGGAGGACAGCGCCACCTATTGGAAGGTTCTATGTAATAGCAGTATAGTGGAGGATAGCGCCACCTATTGGAATGTTCTATGTAATAGCAGTATAGTGGAGGACAGCGCCACCTATTGGAATGTTCTATGTAATAGCAGTATAGTGGAGGCAGCGCCACCTATTGGAAGGTTCTATGTAATAGCATTATAGTGGAGGACAGCGCCACCTATTGGAATGTTCTATGTAATAGCAGTATAGTGGAGGACAGCGCCACCTATTGGAAGGTTCTATGTAATAGCAGTATAGTGGAGGACAGCGCCACCTATTGGAATGTTCTATGTAATAGCAGTATAGTGGAGGACAGCGCCACATATTGGAAGGTTCTATGTAATAGCAGTATAGTGGATGGGTCTATGTAATAGCAGTATAGTGGAGGACAGCGCCACCTATTGGAAGGTTCTATGTATTAGCAGTATAGTGGAGGACAGCGCCACCTATTGGAAGGTTCTATGTAATAGCAGTATAGTGGAGGACAGCACCACCTATTGGAATGTTCTATGTAATAGCAGTATAGTGGAGGACAGCACCACCTATTGGAAGGTTCTATGTAATAGCAGTATAGTGGAGAACAGCGCCACCTACTGGAGGGGACTATGTAGTAGCAGTATAGTGGAGAACAGCGCCACCTACTGGAGGGGTCTATGCAATAGCAGTATAGTGGAGGACAGCGCCATCTATTGGAAGGTTCTATGTAATAGCAGTATAGTGGAGGACAGCGCCACCTATTGGAAGGTTCTATGTAATAGCAGTATAGTGGAGAACAGCGCCACCTACTGGAGGGGTCTATGTAATAGCAGTATAGTGGAGGACAGCGCCACCTACTGGAGGGGTCTATGTAATAGCAGTACAGTGGAGAACAGCGCCACCTATTGGAAGGTTCTATATAATAGCAGTATAGTGGAGGACAGCGCCACCTATTGGAATGTTCTATGTAATAGCAGTATAGTGGAGGACAGCGCCACCTATTGGAAGGTTCTATGTAATAGCAGTATAGTGGAAGACAGCGCCACCTATTGGAAGGTTCTATGTAATAGCAGTATAGTGGAGGACAGCGCCACCTATTGGAATGTTCTGTGTAATAGCAGTATAGTGGAGGACAGCGCCACCTATTGGAAGGTTCTATATAATAGCAGTATAGTGGAGGACAGCGCCACCTTTTGGAAGGTTCTATGTAATAGCAGTATAGTGGAGGACAGCGCCACCTATTGGAGGGTTCTATATAATAGCAGTATAGTGGAGGACAGCGCCACCTATTGGAATGTTCTATGTAATAGCAGTATAGTGGAGGACAGCGCCACCTATTGGAAGGTTCTATGTAATAGCAGTATAGTGGAGGACAGCGCCACCTATTGGAATGTTCTATGTAATAGCAGTATAGTGGAGTACAGCGCCACATATTGGAAGGTTCTATGTAATAGCAGTATAGTGGAGGACAGCGCCACCTATTGGAATGTTCCTATGTAATAGCAGTATAGTGGATGGGTCTATGTAATAGCAGTATAGTGGAGGACAGCGCCACCTATTGGAAGGTTCTATGTAATAGCAGTATAGTGGAGGATAGCGCCACCTATTGGAATGTTCTATGTAATAGCAGTATAGTGGAGGACAGCGCCACCTATTGGAATGTTCTATGTAATAGCAGTATAGTGGAGGCAGCGCCACCTATTGGAAGGTTCTATGTAATAGCATTATAGTGGAGGACAGCGCCACCTATTGGAATGTTCTATGTAATAGCAGTATAGTGGAGGACAGCGCCACCTATTGGAAGGTTCTATGTAATAGCAGTATAGTGGAGGACAGCGCCACCTATTGGAATGTTCTATGTAATAGCAGTATAGTGGAGGACAGCGCCACATATTGGAAGGTTCTATGTAATAGCAGTATAGTGGATGGGTCTATGTAATAGCAGTATAGTGGAGGACAGCGCCACCTATTGGAAGGTTCTATGTATTAGCAGTATAGTGGAGGACAGCGCCACCTATTGGAAGGTTCTATGTAATAGCAGTATAGTGGAGGACAGCACCACCTATTGGAATGTTCTATGTAATAGCAGTATAGTGGAGGACAGCACCACCTATTGGAAGGTTCTATGTAATAGCAGTATAGTGGAGAACAGCGCCACCTACTGGAGGGGACTATGTAGTAGCAGTATAGTGGAGAACAGCGCCACCTACTGGAGGGGTCTATGCAATAGCAGTATAGTGGAGGACAGCGCCATCTATTGGAAGGTTCTATGTAATAGCAGTATAGTGGAGGACAGCGCCACCTATTGGAAGGTTCTATGTAATAGCAGTATAGTGGAGAACAGCGCCACCTACTGGAGGGGTCTATGTAATAGCAGTATAGTGGAGGACAGCGCCACCTACTGGAGGGGTCTATGTAATAGCAGTACAGTGGAGAACAGCGCCACCTATTGGAAGGTTCTATATAATAGCAGTATAGTGGAGGACAGCGCCACCTACTGGAGGGGGTCTATGTAATAGCAGTATAGTGGAGGACAGCACCACCTACTGGAGGGGTCTATGTAATAGCAGTACAGTGGAGAACAGCGCCACCTATTGGAAGGTTCTATATAATAGCAGTATAGTGGAGGACAGCACCACCTATTGGAATGTTCTATGTCATAGCAGTATAGTGGAGGATAGCGCCACCTATTGGAAGGTTCTATGTAATAGCAGTACAGTGGAGAACAGCGCCACCTATTGGAAGGTTCTATGTAATAGCAGTATAGTGGAGGACAGCGCCACCTATTGGAAGGTTCTATGTAATAGCAGTATA